>NC_133200.1:6287500-6307500 GCF_049306965.1 Danio rerio | reverse complement strand
CACCCTAAGACTCAGTGAACTCATTTGGAGAAAGCAGCCTTTACAAATATGAGCTGTAATTGAAATCGACAGACACGAATGGGTAAAGTGCGACAAAAGAAACACTTCAAAGTGTTGTTTTAATATTTCTTTACATTAGATTTAAAAACACACACAATGAAAAGCCCAGAATCTCCAGACTGACAGATGCTTGTTTTAGCCTGCAGTCAGAGTATGTGTTGTGTTTTTTCCCCATGATGTACTCACACTCGGCAGGGCACGTCTCCCACCAGGATGAGCAGGTCTTCTTTTGAAGCCGTGTTCAGGTCTTGTCCAGTAATAGTGAGGACGGTTCCTCCAGCTTTAGGACCTCGATTAGGAAACACACTGAGAGGAACAGGATCCTGCAGACGCAAACATCACACACATCATCAACAATCAACGATGACAACTCCTGCTCTTCATTCCTTTTTCTTTTGGTTTTGTCTCTATTTCAGAGGTCGCCACAGCGGGATGAACCGCCAACTATTCAGGCATATGTTTTATGCAGCGGATGCCCTTCCAGCTGAAACCCACAACTGGTGAAAGTGAAAGCATGCTGAAATATTAACGAGAGCTGTTCATCCTTTAGGAACTTTGACTGAACTGCAGTCTAGCCAAGGGCTACGCATGAGAGAGTCTTACCTCTGATTTATATCTGCTGACGATGTCTGTGGGCGTCATCATTCAAAATTAAAGCGCAGCTTTCCGCTTATAATGTCTTATTGCCCATTGCCATGAATTAAAATAAGGATGCAGGACAGCAAAATAAACCATTAAACTCTGACCAATGTAAGGAGAGGTAACTCACACATGACTTGTTTTAGCTATTTTGGTCCATTTAGAAACTTTACCATGTGAAAGCGAACCGCACCAAGAACAAAGAGCAACACTGTAACAAATTTAATTCTTGATTCCGAACAAATGAATCGATTCACAGGTGTGAAAGCACCCTAAATATGAAAAATATTCCTTCTATCGCGTCGTTGCTTTTATTTAAAACATGACTTAAATCACGCAGCAGGTAGTGCTGTCGCCTCACAGCAAGAAGGTCGCTGGTTCGAGCCTCGGCTCAGTTGGCGTTTCTGTGTGGAGTTTGCATGTTCTCCCTGCAATCACGTGGGTTTCCTCTGGGAGCTCCGGTTTCCCCCACAGTCAAAGACAGGCAGTACAGGTCAATTGTCTAAATTGTGCATAGTGTGTGAATGTGTGTGTGGATGTTTCCCAGGGATGGGTTGCAATTACAACTGGGTTGGATAAGTCCGCTGTTGCGACTCCGGATTGATAAAGGGAGTAAGCCGACAAGAAAATGAATGAATGAATGAATGAATGAATGAATGACTTCAATCAGCCTTTAGGCTTGACAGTCAGGCACACTCCTGTTGGTGTCGTCAATCTGGCAACCTGCGCTTGAAAGTGTTTTGAACCAGCTGTGCAATACCTAGTTCAACCACTGGATATCAAACTTAGATACTGCACCTTTAAAAATATTTTTTACCGAGCATTTTTTTGGTGTATTTGCATTTCTTTTTTTTCCTTAACCATTTAAATAAATAAATGAAAAATAAATAAATAATAAATAAGTAAATTCATTAATTAATTTTTATTATCATATGAATTAATTACGCTATATTACATATTATAATATAATACAATTTACATAGTATTAAACAATATATAATGCACACATTATATGTCATTATTATTCATTTAAAATCAATTAATTTAATAATTTAAAATAAATGATTTTACATAAATAAAACACACATACATAGACTAAACTACACACCGTACAATAGAAATAAATGTAGATCAATATTTTAATTATTTTTAATACATGTTATTAATTGTAATGTTTTAGTAAAGATGTGGAACAGAGCTGGAAATAGCCAGCGAAGACAGGCAAGACCTCTGTATTACCATCTTATTGTAATGATTACATAATATGATGAAATATGTGTGTGTGTGTGTGTGTGTGTGTGGTCAGCAGTGATTCTCCATCGGGGTTTATTGCATCAGTCGCTCCTGCAGGCATACCCTGACGGCTTGTCCACACACACACATGCACACTATCACACACACAAACACACTCAGGTGGGTTTTTGGGATTTATGAGGACTTTCCATAGGCACACATATTTTATACTGTAAAAACTTCTTATTATATGGCCTGACACACATTATATGACCAGGCACACACACACTCATTTACACTGAGTTAGTATGTGTGTGCAGTGCATGCTGGGTAATGAGGGACTCACCCTGTATGTGAACTGGACCGTTTTTGAGGACACGCCTTTCCTTCCTCTGCCCACCTCGATCTCCACCACTCCACTTTTACGCAAGCTCGCCGGCCCGATTTCACAAATCACACTGAAACACACAACACACACAAGTTATAATAAATATATGGTAATAACATTACCATGGCAAATAACACACAGATTAATATAAGCAGTCTTTCTTTCTTTCTTTCTTTCTTTCTTTCTTTCTTTCTTTGAGGGCAAATATAATATATATTTATATTATTACAATAAATACAAGCAAGTTTATAATAATATATATACAATGTATATAATATATAATAATAATACATATGGCTAAATGAAAATGTTAATTATAAAAATTATATATATATATATATATATATATCTCAGAGACAGATTACAATTGTCAAATTATATAGCATGTTTACATATATATATATATATATATATATATATATATATATATATATATATATATATATATATATATATATATATATATTCGAAATAAAAGTGTTTAATTAATTATTGAAAAAACTGATTTGAAAATAAAGAATTTGGTAACTAAAATATGATGTCATTTGCATATATATTAATAATAAATACAAGCTGATCTTAGAATTTATAATACATACACAATGGTTTAATGATAATGCTAATTATAAAAATAAAAGTAAAATTAGAAAGATAAATATCTTCAAAGATTTATTCATCTAAATAATCAAAATAAAATACAATTATTAAATTATATAACATGACCACATACATATTATAAACAAAAATGTTTAACTATTGAAAAAACCCATTTGAAAAAAATGTATTTGGTAACTAAAATATGACGTAATTTGCATATATACTGTTGAAGTCAGAATTATTAGTCCCTCTTTTAATTTTTTTTCTCTTTTTTAAATATTTCCCAAAAGATGTTTAACAGAGCAAGGAATTTTTTTACAGTATGTCTGATAATATATTTTCCTCTGGAGAAAGTCTTATTTGTTTTAATTCAGCTAGAATAAAATCAGTTTTAAATAAATAAATACATAAATAAACATATATATATATATATATATATATATATATATATATATATATATATATATATATATATATATATATATATATATATATATATATATATATATATATATATATATATATATATATTCTTTTTTTTAAGGTCAATATTATTAGCCCCTTTTTAAGCTATATTTTTTTCAATAGTCTACAGAACAAACCATTGTTATACAATAACTTGCCTAATTACCCTAACCTGTCTAGTTAACCTAATTAACCTAGTTAAGCCTTTAAATGTCACTTTAAGCTGTCTAGAAGTGTCTTGGAAAATATTTAGTCAAATATTATTTACTGTCATAATGGCAAATATAAAATAAATCAGTTATTAGAAATGAGTTATTACAACTATTATGTTTAGAAATGTGTTGAAAAAACATCTTCTCTCCGTTAAACAAAAATTGGGGAAAAAAAATAAACAGTGGGGCGAATAATTTTGACTTCAACTGTATTTATTATTAATAAATACAAGCAGAGTTTATAATTAGCAATACATACGAAATGGTTAAATGATCATCTGAATCATGAAAATAAAAGTAAATTAAGTGAGATGTATATCTAAAAAGATTTTTAATTTATGAATGAATACTTTACAACTCTGATTATACATCTTCATAAAGTCATCCTATTGAATGAATTGAATGTTCAGATCTCTCTGCTACCCAATGGCCTGATTTTCCAGAGATCGTCCCGTTTTAAGAAATCTGGTTCATTCGAGGCTTGATTAAAAAATAATTAGTCGGAATTCGAACGTGTAAAAAAAATGCCCCCAAGAATGATCCAAATAATGTCTTCAGATGTTGCGCCGGAGGCTCAGTAATGCGCGTTAAATATTAAAGCGCATTCCAGTCGGCCTGTGCTTTCTGGCTCTTGTAGAACAAGGCTAGATTTGTACGCCGGCGTGTGTTTTTTTCTTCGCAGGCCGGGGTGTCAGGCTTGGCTGCGTCAGTGATTCTCCATCAGCCGTTATCTGCGTTCAGCTTCAGCGAGTGTTTGTCTGCCTGCTAACAGCTTTGGAAAGCGTCTTTTGAGCTCGGAGATCGTTTGCAGAATGGTAAAGCAGCTCCGAGGAGGCTGATGCGCAGATTATGAGGACAGAAGATCGGTTTTATTGGACACGAGTGTAATGAATGAGGGTTTAGGGTTTGTTAAAGAAACGGTTTAGTCTGAAATGAAAATCTGCTGTTCGTTTACTTGTATTTTTACTTCACTACTGTATTTAAAGGGCACCTATTGTGCAAAAATCACTTTTACAAGGGTAGTGGTGAACCATTGGTGATAATTGATTTTAATGAGTTAAAGTAGCATAAAAGATTTAGTTGTCATTACTTTTTGTCTTTTTTTAGTGTTAACAAGTAAAAGTGATAAAAACTACATAGACGTGTTTTAAAAGAAAAACTAAAATCAATTTTCTAATTCAATTAATTAATTTGTTTCCACTAAAATGGATTCACTAAAATGCGCAAATCCAATTAGTTTTCGCTAAAATGCACAAATCCAATTTTCTTTTGCTAATATGTGCAAATCCAATTTGTTTTCGCTAAATTGCGCAAATCCAATTAGTTTACGGAAAAATGTGGGAATCCAATTCGTTTTCACTAAAATGCGCAAATTCAATTGGTTTACAGAAAAATGTGGGAATCCAATTCGTTTTCGCTAAAATGCGCAAATCCAATTAGTTTACGGAAAAATGTGGGAATCCAATTCGTTTTCACTAAAATGCGCAAATTCAATTAGTTTACAGAAAAATGTGGGAATCCAATTCGTTTTCGCTAAAATGCGCAAATCCAATAAGTTTACGGAAAAATGTGGGAATCCAATTCGTTTTCACTAAAATGCGCAAATCCAATTATTTTATGGAAAAATGTGGGAATCCAATTAGTTTTCACTAAAATATGCAAATCTAATTAGTTTTTACTAAATGGCGCTAATCCAATTTGTTTTCGCAAATCCAATTAGTTTACGGAAAAATGTGGGAATCCAATTCGTTTTCCCTAAAATGCGCAAATGCAATTATTTTATGGAGAAATGTGGGAATCCATTTAGTTTTCACTAAAATACGTAAATCCAATTTGTTTTCGCTAAATTGCGCTAATCCAATTTGTTTTCGCAAATCCAATTATTTTACGGAAAAATGTGGGAATCCAATTCGTTTCGCTAAAATGCACGAATCCAATTCGTTTTCACTAAAATGCGCAATGTCTTTTGAGCTCGGAGATCATTTATAGAATGGTAAAGCAGCTCTGAGGAGGCTGATGCGCAGACTATAAGGACAGAAGATCAGTTTTATTGGACACGAGTGTAATGAATGAGGGTTTGGGGTTCGTTAAAGAGATGGTTCAGTCTGAAATGAAAATCTGCTGTTCGTTTACCTCACAAGGGGACCTATTATGCAAAAATCCCTTTTAATAGGGGTTTAAACAGTTGTGTGGTGAAAGTGTGTGAATATAACCAGCTGCTAATGGTCAAAATTGATCAATTTGATTTGTTGTAATCACACTTGATAAAAACAGGCTGCAGAAACACTTTAATTGACATTCTCCCTTTGTACGTGTCATCAGAGGGGGAAAGCCCCGCCCACTAGTGACCATCTCTCCCTCATTAGCATAGAAAGTTAGCCCTGTTTTTGAATCTGCCACTATGCTGACACACAGGCATTAGTAGCTCCGCCCTCTTTTGAACAATCTTATTTGAATTTAAATCGACAGTCACAGAATTGCCACAATTAAAATTAAAGGATGCTCTCAGTCAATTGGATTACCTGGTTGAGACGGAATATCGCTCCCGCAGATGTCTGCAGTTGACTCCGGCCACTGTGATGTTTTTAATGTCGTCTTTCTGAATGCCCAAATTTGAGCCTTTAATAGTGACGGCGATTCCCCCCTTCAGGGGCCCGAATCTCGGTGTGATCTGAAACACATTCCAGCAAGCATACAGCATACAGAAATATGATATATGGCGATGTATGCAAATTACATAAATGACATACAAGTTCAGACTTGGATTTCACATATATAGAAAAATATCATCAAAATGTTGTTTACTGTTTGTTCAACTACTTACATAAAATAAGCTGACACAATACTTGAGTTTTTTGGGGAGGACAACTTTCCTGTTTTTATGTTCAATCCACTTATTAAGGTGTCCACATATCAATTGTGTGGAACCCAGCATTTTTGTACAGTGTATGCAACTTGAATCTCTTTGAATTCATCTTCAATGCATCCTCCTATATCTTACCCCCCAACATGCTCAATTATGTTCATGTCTGTTCAACTGGGCTGGCCAATCCTGAAGCACCCTGAAGTAATGGGCAGCACAAATGTCTTGATACCTCAGGCTGTTGATGTTGATCATCCGCTCTGCAGATCTCTCACACGCCCCCATACTGAATGTAACCCCAATCCATGATTTTACATTCACCAAACTTATTTCTGTGTGAATCTTTGGTGCATACGGGTTCCAGTAGGTCTTCTGCAGTATTTGTGGTGGTTGGGATGTTCAACAGATGATTCATCCGAAAAATCGACCTTCTGCCACTTTTCCAAATGATCAACTAGAAGTCAAGTTATTATGAGTTGCTCTTACAACTGGGATTGACGACAAACTTTTTGTCAGGTGGTGTATATTTCAAAATATTGCAAACTAGTCATTTACATATACAATTTTTTCCCATTCAATTGGAATTACAAACATTTACATATATTAGGTATAATTTTATATACGTCTTCATATATACGGCCATACATGAATTTATGTGGACATGCATATTTGATTATGGGCGACACGGTGGCTCAGTGTTTAGCACTGTCACTTCACAGCAAGAAGGCTGACGATTCGAGTCCCGGTTGTGTCAGTTGGCATTTCTGTGTAGAGTTTGCATGTTCTCCCAGTGTTGGCGTGGGTTCCCTCCGGGTGCTCCGGTTTCCACCACAAGTCCAAAGACAAGCGCTGTAGGTGAATTGAGTAAGCTAAATAGTCTGTAGAGTATGTGTGTGAATGAGAGTGTATGGGTGTTTTCAAGTGATGGGTTGCAGCTGGAAGGGCATTCGCTGTGTAAAACATATGTTAAAATAGTTGGTGGTTCATTCCGCTGTGGCGACCCCAGATTAATAAAAGGACTAAGCCGAACTGAAAATCTATGAATGAAATTGTCCGTAGTGTATGCGTGTGAATGAAAGTGTATGGGTGTTTCCCAGTGATAAGTTGCAGCTGGAAGGGCATCTGCTGCATAAAACAGATGCTAGATAAGTTGGCGGTTCATTCCGCTGTGGTGACCCACTGGTTAATAATGTGACTAAACCGAAAAGAAAATAAGTGAAAGAAATTGGCCGTAGTGTATGTGTGTGAATAAGTGTGTATGGGTGTTTCCCTGTACTGGGTTGCAGCTGGAAAGGGCATTCGCTGTGTAAAACATATGCTAGAATAGTTGGCGGTTCATTCTCCTGTGGCAATCCCTGATGAATAAAGGGACTAAGCCGAAGGAAAACAAATTAATGAATATACATATTTGTGATTTCAATGGTTATAAACTGCAATTTTTGAAATATTTTGCATATTTTAATATTTTTCATATGTGAAATCCAAACATGAACTTCTATGCTATTTATGTAACTTGCATATATTTCCATGTCTCAGATTTATATATGGGAAACAACATTCATTCATTTTTTCTTCGGCTCAATCCCTTATTTATCTGTGGTCATCACAGCGGAATGAACCGTCAACTATTACAGCATATGTTTTACACAGCGGATGCCTTTCCAGCCGCAACCCAGTACTGGGAAACAGCAAATTAAATAAATGTTTTCCGTACTCCTGTCAGTCACCTGAACAGATCGGATCTTTCTATTGACTTGTACTCTCGTGTGTTCAGTAAAAATGTGAAAGGTCTCGGTCTGACGTTTGTGAGGTGTGTTTTGAGCGTTGGTGTATTGAGAGACTCACGTCTGTGATCTGCGGGTCGGGACACTCGACGGACTCTCTGGAGGCACAGAGCTGCTCGTACACACACGCGCTGGTCTGACGGCACCACACACACTGGTATTTGGGGTCTGCGTTTTTACACAAGCTGCAGTCTTCACGACCCAGAGAACAGTTGTAGAGAGTCACTGAAACACAGCAGAGAGACAACAAACACTGTCAAAACCAGACCGAGGAATGTTTTTGCTACTTGATATGCGTCATATATACAGTTGAAGTCAAAATTATTCACCCTCCTATGAATTTTTGTTCATTTTTCAAATATTTCCTAAATTATGTTGAACAGAGCAAGAAATTTTTCACAGTATTTCCTATAACAGTTTTTCTTCTGGAGAAAATCTTATTTGTTTTTATTTTAGCTAGAAGAAAAGCAGTTTTTAAGTTTTTAAACCATATTAAGGTCAATATTATTAGCCTCTTTAAGAAATATTTATTTTTGATTGTCACTTTAAGCTGAATACTTGTATCCTGAATAATATCTAGTCAAATATTATTTACTATCATCATGACCAAGATAAAATAAATCAGTTATTAGAGATGAGTTATTAAAACTATTATAATTAGAAATGTGTTGAAAATCTTCTCCCCGATAAACAGAAATTGGGAAAAAAATATACAGGTGTGTATAGTACGGGTGTAATAATTCAGGGAGGCTAATAATTCTGACTTCAACTGTATGTAAAATATATGTAAATAAAAAACAAAAAAAACTAGCTACCACTATTTAGTTTAACTTAGTAAACTGCACTGCAAAACAAATATTGACAACTTTTCTAGTCATCCCAACTTATATCATCCAAAATATTAAGTTAACCTTTGTATGAAAACAAAATGAAGTGGCTGAAGCCTGATCAGCTGATTTAAAAGAGTTAAAGTAACAAAATATTTAGTTGTCGTTACTTTTTGTAGTGTAAATAAGTGAAAGTAAAACTGAAATAACTGATCAAAACTAAACAGACATGTTTTAAAAGGAAAGCTAACTATGACAAAAACTAAACTGTGTTATTAAGATAAAACTTTAATATTTGGGAATATTTGTAATTACCTGATTTAGGGCTATGCTTATTAATCAAAATTTAATTACGGTTTTGATTTTGGCCTCCAATGATTATGAAAAAAAAAAACTAATCGAGATAAAACGTTGAAACCGTAATTAAATTTTGATAAACTGCACAGACCAAAATCAAGTAATTACAAATATTCAGAAAAAAAATCATGATTAATCCATCCAAAACAATCCAAAACAAAGGTTTGTTTTGACAAAATATATGTGTATACTGTGTATATTTATTATGTACAGTTGAAGTCAGAATTATTAGCCCCGCTTAGATTTTTTTTCTTTTTTAAATATTTCCCAAATGATGTTTAACAGAGCAAGGAAATTTTCACAGTATGTCTGATAATATTTTTTCTTCTGGAGAAAGTCTGATTTGATTTATTTCAGCAAGAATAAAAACAGTTTAGAATTTTTTTGTCTACCATTTTAAGGTCAAAATTATTAGCCCCATTAAGCTATATTTTTTTCGATAGTCTACAGAACAAACCATCGTTATAGACTTGCCTAATTACCCTTACCTGGCTAGTTAACCTAATTACCCTAGTTAAGCCTTTAAATGTCACTTTAAGCTGTATAGAAGTGTCTTGAAAAATATCAAGTAAAATATTATTTACTGTCATTATGACAAAGATAAAATAAATCAGTTATTAGAGATGAGTTATTAAAACTATTATGTTTAGAAATGTGTTGACAAATTCTTCTCTTCATTAAACAGAAATTGGGGAAAAAAAATAAACAGTGGCAAATAATTCTTAAAACACACACACACACACACGCACGCATGCACGCACGCACACACGCACGCATGCATATAGTTTAGAAAATGTTTATTTATATTTAGATATGACATAAATTATATATAAATTTAAAGATCTATGTAACAAAATTGTTTTGTATTGAATTGTATCTATGTATGTCTGTGTATCCCATATACTGTACATAAATATAAACACATATAAATATATAAAAATATAAATATACCTAATACACATAAATACATAATGTCAAAACAAACTTTTCTTTTGAATGCATTTAATCAAGAATAATCTTTTATCCCCAGTTGTGTTGCATTTTACAACAGATTACATTATAGAAAATAATGATGGCACCTATGGTATTTTTTTTAAATAACTTAAATGTGTGTTTTTTTCCCCTACTACACAAAAAGGCATTATTTGCATTATATTAAAGTCCGCATGAACTGGAAGCTGCTACCGTTTACTTATTTTGTTTCGTATTGAGACGCAGTTCTGAGAGAAACGGAATATAAAATAAGAAAACAGCAGGCCTGGCTTGCTTTTTTACTGCGAGCTGATTGGATGTAGTAAAGAAGGCATTTTATTCAGAAATAAGAAAAAGGTTATTACAACCCAAGAGACTGCTTTTTATCATTTCTGTCTGTTGTCAAAACTGACAGTTGAAGGGGTGTGGTTTAAGTATGTTAGCCACACCCAATACCTTACATTTACATTTTGTCATTTTCGGTTTCCTGCAGATTTTAGCTCCAACCCTAATCAAAAACACCTGAACAAGCTAATCAAGGTCATACTAGGTATACTTGAAACATCCAGGCAGGTGTGTAAAAGCAAGTTGGAGCTAAATCCTGCAGGGACACTGGCCCTCCAGGACCGAGATTGGTGACCCCTGCCTTAGACAGACCTAATCTGAGAATTGAACTGAAAACAAAGAGGAAGGGCATTTTCAGATTTCAATTAAAGATTACAAGTGCAGACACATTGTTTTTTTTTTTCTCTTGATGACATGTGCAGATGACTTGTTCACCACAAAACTAGCAATGTAAGCTAACAAAATCAATATGCTTAGTTTTGATTGCATGTGGACTTTACAGCATACAAGTCTTTCAGTGAACTGTCCCTTTAAGGCGAGTGACTGTTTACCATTAAGGCTGCTGTCGATCTTCTTGCCCGTGTGTTTGTCCCGTACGTGGAACAGAACGCTGGTTTCGTGAGCTTTATCGAAGGAGAACTGGAAGAGACGGAGCACAGAGTGAGTCATCTGGACACAAGCATCAACTCAGATACAAATATTCCTCTCTGTGGCCACAGGCAGTCAGAAAAGCAGGCGATTTCTGCTCTGAGCTCAACCACCAACAGGGGGCGCTAGAATCACAAACTCCCAAAAACAGACACTGCAGTTTGGGTCAGAGACCTTTTCTGTTGGTAATTGCTTGGCAGGTGTTTTTATATGAACAGATTTAAAGTACACAAATGGTACAGTCTGAGTTAAAGAACCGGTTCATCAAAAATAATTTACTCAGCTTGCACTTTTAACCCCTTCACTGCCAAAAGTTTACATCCCCTTTTTGGCAATTAAATCCTAATCTAATCATGACAAACTATATATCGTTGGAAAGGTCTAAGAATTTTAAATACATATTTAACCAGTGTTTTTAGTTTTTTTGGTTACGTAGGAGGTGGATTTGATTAAAACTCATTTACTATCCATTTACAACCTGTGGAGTCATTTACGGTTACATTTTTAAAGCAAAATATTTTAGTCTATACCTAAAGGAATCATGACAAACTACATATCACTTAAAAGCTTAACATTTCCAGTATCCATTTCTGGTGAGTAATTTTTGATAGATAATACTGAGCAATGGTTATTTATTCACTTAAAAACAAACATATACTCGCCAGAGTGTTAAAGCATTACTTTGCTACAGCAATCCACATGTAAATTGTTTTTAAGAGGATAAATTCAATCAAAATATCACCAAATATCTCATAATACTTTAGAATTTGACGACTATTTTACAAATACTGTCAAAAGTTTGAACAAAATAAGATTAGTATTCCCTTAAAACATAGGGGGTAAGTACGTTCTTGTATGGTCATCAATGGAAACTGTATGTTTGGTACTGCAGCTAAACTGATTTTACTGAAAGCTCTTTTTCAATTTCAAATATGGAATATAATGTCAAAGCTTTGATTTTCGGTCAATCTTATGCTTAAACAGGTTTTGTAAATATAATATAATCAAATATATATTTGTTTTAATATTTTCATAAAGATAATAGTGCAGTTTTATTTCCCTTTTCGAACTACAATCTGACATCTGTCACCTTTAAAACGACAAAAACCATTGAAGATCATTCAAGTGCAACGTCATTTTTATGTCTATGTTAAAAAAGTAGGGTATAAATGTGCTTGATTTTTTTACCCATTGAACATAAAAGAAGATAATCTGTAGAATGTTGGAAGCCGGTAGCCACTGACTTCTCCATATAAATTTTTTTTTTTTTTTACTATCAATGTCAATGGCTGTTTCTTTCTAACTTTCTTTAAAATATCTTCTTTTGTGTTCAACAGAATAAAGAAGTTATTTAAGGTTTATGTTCATTTTGGGGTGAACTGTCCCTTTAACTGTGTGTGAAACGCACCATGTATCCGCTGAAAGAGTAGAAAGGGCCTGATTCTGTGTTGACGTCTTCCTCACCCCTCATCAACTCGGTCCCGATGGTGAAATCACGACCCTGCAGAAGCACAAAAATGATTCATATCAGAAAAAAATACAACAACAACAACAACAAAACAGGAAAACAGAAAATGATGGAAAGAGTCAAACGCAGATAGAAATTATTAAAGGGAAAATCTGTATTTTTGTATCACATTTATCATACTGAAAACAATAGAAATGTAATGCAAAATATAATTATTCAAGGATATTTCTGAACTATAATCCTGTGACCTTGAGTTACCGCTTATGTAGTTAATTTAACAAGTTAAGCCTAACTTTAATCCACCTGATTATATAAAAGAAGCTTCTTTGTACTAATAAAAGACCTTGAAGAAACTTAATTTGAAAGATCTGTTTGTTAATTTTATTAATTATTTATCAATAATTTAATAATATATTTATTTATTCTCAGTTTTTTTTTGGTAAAATCATAAATATTTAATGTTTAATTAATAATTATATATTATTTAAAATTATACAATATATAGTAAAAGTGAAAAGATTACCTAGTTAAATTTAAATGTTATTATATATTATTTTATATTATTTAACTATTATTGTTACAATTAAATGTTAAACATTAATAATTGAATATATTGATTTATTTTTGAAAAATCATAAATAGTTAATGGAATGAATAATTATAAATTATTTGTAATTATACGGTATATAGTTAAAAGTAAAGAAATTACCTAGTTAAATTGAACTATTATTATAAAATATTATATTATTATATATTTAAATATTATTAAAATAAAATGTTAAATCTTAATAATATAATATATTGATTTATTCTGTACATTTTAAAAAAAATCTAAAATATTTAATAGAATTAATAAATATATATTATTTGTATTTATACAGTATATAGTTAAAAGTAAAGAGATTACTTATTTTTATTTAAATTAAAATAACATTTTAATTGTAATAATTTAATAGTATATTTATTTATTCTGACCAGTTTTTGTAAAATCATTAATATTAATTGCAATTAATAATTATATACTATGTAATTTTTAAATTTATAGTTAAAAGTGGAAAAATTACCTATTTCAATTTAAATAGAAAAAAATATTTTAATAATATATTTATTTATTTTGTGCATTTTTATAAAATCAAAATAATAATAATTTAATATTTGTAATTATATATTAAGAACAGAGATTACTTATTTAAATACAAAACAATATACATCGTGTGATTTTGCTACATAAATTAAAACAATACTGTTTTGTAGAATAAGTTTGAATTTGTATAATAAAATAAAACTGAACTACTTTAAGTTGTTAACTTTTCTCAGTGGATGTTAATATGCAGATATTATTAAACATGCAACATTACATTTTATTGCTATTCTGTACAATTGTGTTATTTTTAGATTTATTATAATATTTAATAATTTTAAAATATGAATTAATTAATTATATAATATATTGATAATTAAGTTCATATAAATAAGAGCATGATATACCATCAGTCTACAGAGATTTCCCAGGATTTCTCTATTGCAATCAGGAGATTACAATAATTAACCCTGACAAAGCCAAAGCAAAGCAAACACTAGCAGATTATTATGGTATAAATACAGCACTACAACATACAAGAGAGGAAGATCGGCTTAAAATGTCTTAGGATGAATTCAACATATGCTGAGTTTCTCTACCCATAAGGACTTATTATGCAGTCTCTGTCGCCATCTTGTGGCGGAACGTCAACCGTCTTTGCTCTGCTCAATATGACAGGCTGATCGCTGAACGTGCTGAATCTCCGAAATTATGAATATTTATAACAAGCACTATAAATAAATGTATTCTTTAATAGAATTGTACTTATTTTAACATGTTTTCTTTAGATAATTTCATTTCTAAGCTGCATCTCTTGAGTCATTGAATCATAACATTTGCTACAGGACATAAATCTCACCTTATACGGGTCCAAATTAATGCCTTCGAAACTGATCCGTGTTTTATATCCGACCGGGATGAGGACGGGATCGGGATTCTCGAAGCGCGGGCAGCTTTTATTCTGCAGACACAGAGAAGACGGAGAACTCACATTTAATCAACACAATCTGAGTCGTTCTTCATTTACAGCCCATCATTAATCAGTGAACATCCACTGAAACTGAAAAACTCATTAACCGCGATGACGCTCATGTTTATTTACAGCTGAGATCTAATACATCCTCGCTGACACTGGCCACGCTCTCTAATTGCATAATTACCCATAATACATTTCTTTCAATGCGTTTTTCTGTTTGTGCTTGTGCTGATTCTGCATTTAACTTTCTGAGGAAAGACATCGACTTTGTGTCCATTTCATCGCAAAATACACTCAGAGTAAAGACATTTCTGAAACTGCTGGCTCCGGGTATCCATATTCAGCTTTATGCTTTCGGAAATGTTTACTTCATACATGCATGATGGCTTTGTTTTTTTGCTTCTTCCGTCTGTAAGACTTTGCTAAAACATGTACTGTTGAATGTTTTATGTTTTTTACTCTCATTCCTATTAAAAACACTGGACTGTTGGAGGGAAATGGGATCAAATGCATTCATAAATGACATATTTACAGCATTTTATTCTTAGTATTTCATATGTGGAGAAATGGGTGTTGGGTCAGCTATTTTGAAAAAGTCATGATATACTAATTACATCATTAATATTGTATTTAAATGACTTTTCTAATAGCTTTGTCTGAAAAGTAATTTAAATAATGAGTATTTAATTGCCCGAGTACGTGAAATCCATATTAATATCAATGCATAGATACTCCAAAAGTAACACTGAACGTATTTAAATGTGTCTCTAACATCAGCCTTTTAGCTTTATTAAAAATGAATAGCTAAAGAAATTAAAATATATATGAAAAAAATAAATATGAAGTGCTGGGCAAAAAAGTTATCACAACCAAAGTAAAAGTTTGTTTTAATGTAATATATCTGTGAAATAATTAAATATAAATTGATTATATAATTAATTACTTAATGTTTTTATCATGTATAGCTTTGTTAAAAAAAAAAAAAAAGAAAGAAATGTATATATATTAAGTGCTGGGCAAAAAAATGATCAGAACCAAAATAAAAGTTTGTTTTTAATGTAATATATCGGTGAAATAAATAAATAAATAAATAAATCTATATTTTTAAGTAATTCATTAGGAAATGTAATTATTATATGTACAAAAATGAACATTGCTAGGCATATAATCACAACCAAAATAAAAGTTTGTTTTTAATGTAATATATCTGTGAAATATATAAACAAACAAAAAATGTTTTATTCATTTTATTATTATGTATAGCATTTTTAAAATACTTAAAGAAATTTAAATAGTATACGTATAAACATAAATAAATAAATGAACAAATAAATAAATAAATAAATAAATATTAGGTACTGGGCAAAAAAAATTATCACAACCAAAATAAAAGTTTGTTTTAATGTAATATATGTGTGAAATAAATAAATTAATAAATAAATATTTTGTTTAATTATTATTTTTATTATGTATAGCTTTATTAAAAATACACTTAAAGAAATTAAATATTATTTATGTATAAAAAATAAGCAAATATTAAGCACAAAAATAAGCAAATATTAAGCTGGGCTTATTTTATTCATTTTTAAGTTATTTATAGCTTTATTAAAAATACTTAAACAAAATAGAAAATAGAAAATTTTTTCAAATAAATGTTTTTTAATAATGCATAGCTTTTATTAAAATACAAAGTAGAAGTTTGTTTTTAACGTTATAAATGTGTGAAATAAATAAATAAATGCTTTTTTTAAAATTAATTTATTCATTTTTAATTATGTATAGCTTTATTAAAATACTTAAAGAAATTAGGTATTATATGTATAAAAATAAATAAATAAATAAATGAATATTAGGTTCTGGGCAATAATGTATAGCTTTTATTATAATACATAATAAAAGTTTGATTTGAATGTAATATATGTGTGAAATAAATAAAAATAAATAAGTAAACATTTTTTACTTAATTTATTTACTTTTTATGTATACCTTTTTAAAAAAATACTTAAAGAAATTTAAATATTTGTATAAAAATAAATAAATAAACAAACAAACCAATAAATAAATATGAAGGGTAAGAAAAATGATCAGAACTAAAATTTTGTTTTTAATGTGACATATCGGTAAAAAATAAACACATAATTTTTATTTTAATTAATTTATTTTCATTTTGTATATTTAATACACACTTATACATAAAAACAAAACTATATTAAACAAAAATGTTTACTAGATAGTACATTTATATATAATTTTTCAGATATATTTATATACAAACCTATATGCTGGATGCGATTAATGTATATTCATACAATCTAAATGTACAAGGTAATGTAGAATGTACAATTTAAAGGCTAAATTAGGGTAAAACTTCATAAAAATATAGCTTAAGGGGGCTAATAATATTAACCTTAAAATGGTTTTAAAAAAATATTAAACTGATTTTATTTTAGCTGAAATAAAAGAAACAAGACTTTCTCCAGAAGAAAAAATATTATAGGAAATACTGTGAAAAATTCCGTGCTCTGTTAAACATCATTTAGGAAATAACAGCACATACAGTCCAGCATGTCTCCATATGGAAGTGGCATCATTCTGCATCACCTGTCTCTGCTTGATGATATTAGTTCCGGTTTCAGCGTCGCTCAGGTCCGTGCAGGTGTGTGCGGCGACGTTCCACTGACATCCCCAAGAGCTGCTCACACACGAGGTGCATCTGCGCACAGATTTTTTTTTTTATTTTGGATACACTTACATTTTTCATCAGCGTGTAAATGTTTGCAGTAAAAACACACACTCCCAGCGCACTTCAAATAATACTCATTCATCAGCAATGTCCCCGAGCTCTTAAAAAACACAAGGAGAGGGGAAAAAAAAAGAAAAAAAAGATGAGAGATCGACTTTCATGTGTGATGAATGAATGAGAAACGAAAGCAATTTCCTGCTCTTGGAGGGGAAATAAAAAAATAAAAAACCCTGAGCAACGTAAGCAAGTCTCTATAGAAGCAAATTCAATCGCAGTTTGGGTGATGCATTACAATTTCTGAGTAAACCTCATCGTTACAGATGCTCGTATTCATTATACACACAGTGGTGTCAGCATAAAGCGCACACACATACACAGATAATAGCAGACGTACGGTGTGTTTTGTGCTTTCTGGATGGCCGCGGCGCAGTTGTAGAACTTGTATTCGCTGGACGCCACTTTCACGCTAACATTCACATAGATTTGGACCGGAACCGCCACGAAATCTGGAGAAAGAAAAGAGGAGGAGGTTAACCAGTCAGATTAAGGGTCATTTGCATACTGATGCCTTAAAGATACAGCAGCAGAAACTGACTTTTTTTTCAGTCGAATAGCAAGAAAGCATGCAAAATGCACTTTGAGGCGTTTACTTCATCACACTTTATTAATATTTTTCTGTGGATTTCAGTTAAAATAATGTTAGGTACTGTATTTAAAGGCGGATTTCACAAAGAGAGTCATACATCTGTATTTTAGCAGCTCTCACACACACTAAACTTCACAGCTTTGTTTGTATCTGTATCCTGAAAGTTTTTATTATGAACATTTTTTTTTTTTTTTCTGGCTGCTCGCAGTATTTTCTGAATTATGCAGTGATGAAAGAGAGACTTAAAATCGCCTCTTCTGTTTTCATTAACTGCTCCCTTTTTATAATAATAATAATAATAATAATAATAATAATAAAAATAAATTTTATTTAAAGTGCCTTTCAAGAAACTCAGGGTCGCTCTACAACATATATACAATAATGTAAAAGTTAACAAATAGTATAAAATAGAAAACACGTTTTACAATTTTTCTATGATAAAACTAGTGACAACATTAACAACTGAGAAACAAATTAGCTGAAATCGCATTTAGAGCATTTTTTCAACTATAAAAAACTATACCACCACAAAGGAACAACATCGCTGAAATCGCATGTGGAGCATTTTTTCCCCACGATAAAAAACTAACAATGCAAACATAGAGGAACAAAATCGTGAAAATCGTATTTAGAGCTATTTTTAAATCAAAAATGAACATTACAACACAAAGGAACTAAATCGCTGAAACCGCATTTAGAGCTATTTTTCTATGATAAAAACTAACAATACAAACACAAAGGAACTAAATCGCTGAAATTGCATTTAGAGCTATTTTTCTGCAATAAAAACGAACAATAAGAGCACTGAGAAACAAAATCACAGTAATTAGATTTAGATAATTTTTTCAATGATAAAAACAAACAATGCGAGCACAAAGGAACAAAATTTAAGTAATCGACGTAGAGCTATTTTTTTTACAATAAAAAGTAACAATACGAACACAAAGGAACAAAATCACTGGAATCGCGTTTAGAGCTATTTTGCTATGATAAAAACTAATAATGCAAACACAAAGAAACAACATTGCTGAAATCAAATTTGAACAAATTTGAACATTTTTCTATGATAAAAACAAACAATACAAACACAAAGGAACAAAACGGCTGACATCGCATTTAGAGCATTTTTTTTTCGATAAAAACAAACAATACAAGCACAAAGGAACAATATCCCTGAAGATTAAAACTAACGATAACATTAACAACAGTGGAACAAAATAGCTGAATTCTCTTTTACAGCTTTTTTTAATTCTACGATAAAACCTAACAACAACCATAAAAATGTTAGCTTGTGTTAGCTAGTCAGTAATAAACAGAGTACACAGAAATTAAGGTCTTGTCCACATAAACATGAGTATTTTTAAAACCACAGCGGGTGACTGAAACCGAAACTTACAAAAAAGTTCGGCCTGGGGACCAACAGTTTGGTGTGTTTCAGGGGCCAAAAAAGTTTACAAATGACTTTTAGATCGATCTTTTATAGAAACTTTACAGAAGTGTTATTAGAAACTAATAGAAGTTAAATGACACAACCCTGTCAAAAAACAGTAAGTAATTAAGCTAGGGATTTTCACATGAGCTTGAGAGAAAAATAAAACAACAAAGTCACCATCTACACCCCTGATAATGGCTAAAATCCTTTACATCCCCCTGAGAAACAATTACCAACCGAATAGGGCTTAAGAAACATGAACAT
>NC_133200.1:6232500-6285000 GCF_049306965.1 Danio rerio | reverse complement strand
CTATCTATCTATCTATCTATCTATCTATCTATCTATCTATCTATCTATCTATCTATCTATCTATCATGTCTATCTATCTATCTATCTATCTATCTGTCTGTCTGTCTGTCTGTCTGTCTGTCTGTCTGTCTGTCTGTCAGTCAGTCAGTCAGTCCGTCCGTCCGTCTGTCTGTCTGAGAAATATATTAATATTGTAATAAATAAAAGTGAAGAATAAATAAGACATTTTATTAAAATAAAACATTATAAAAAAAGTAAAAACAATCTTCAAAATTCTATAACAATTATATACTATTGTTTATTATTATTTATTTGAAGCTTTAAATTTAATTTTTGAATAAATTTTTTGGAAAAACGCAATATAAAATGTATGAAGGGTTAATTAATTGTACAAATGGTTATAAATAATATATAGATTAAATCTAAAAAAAAAAAGAAATCGCTTTTATGAAAGTAATACCCCAATGTTTTTAAAATAAAAATAGCTATATTATATTTATGATATACATAGTAAATTTATGTTTGTTTATTATTTGTATAGCACATTTAAAAACATTACATGTTGGCAATTTATGTGTCTATAGTGTATTAAAGTGAGTACAGAACTTGACAAATAGAAAAATAAAAAAATTATTAAAATATTAAAAATAGAATATTAAAATATTTAAAATAAACAGAAAATATAAATTAATAAACAGTACAAAATGGTCACAACATAAATTGTAAGCAGATTTATTTTAAACCCCAACATCATATGTAACCGCTAATTAGGGGTTGTTCTATATTATTATATTTTAATTCTGATCTTTATTTTTCACATGAGCACCAGTATACCAAAGACATAACTTTTCACTGATTTTGAAGAATATTAAAAGCATGTGCCCACCTTCCCTCCAGCACACACCAGCCGCAGTATGGATCTTTCTGAGCGACACATGACTGGCAGTCCTGCTTCAGATGGCAGGCCTGAACGGGCACCTTCACGATCTGGACGAGCACAAATAACAAAACCATTCAAATACAGCAGGAATTCAGCATGTAAGAGGGCACTGCAAAAACCAACCACAATTCAGCATGCAAGCTCAAATGATGTCATCACTTCACTAAAAGCTGAAAACAACAACCGAGTAGCTTCTTGCAAAGAATTGTGTTTACACTGGAATGATCTGATCTACACAAAGCCTGTGGTTCAAGCGGAATTAACAGCAGAAAATTGCAGAGAAGCCCATAAAACAGCAAAAGAATGATTTCAAAACATCATTGCTTTATAAACACTGCAATTACGCTACAGTGAGGTTAAAGACTAACACACAGCAAGAAGACAAACACTATACTGCTGCCTTCAGATAGTGGCAAACCATCTTAACATATAATCTATCATATATATAAATAGATACAGTGATGTGAAAAATGTTTGTTCCTTACTGATTTCTTATTTTTTCACGTCCTTCACACTTTGATGTTTCAGATCATCAAACTAATTTAAATATTAGTCAAAGATAACAAGTAAAAACATCATGCAGTTTTTATATGAAGGTTATTGTTAGGGGAAAACAAAATCCAAAAACAAAGCACATTAGCAAGTCCACTTCTGAATGGCTGCAGAAAAACAAAAAATGAAGACTTTGGAATGGCCTAGACAAAGTCCTGACCCGAATCCAATTGAGATGCTGTGGCGTGACCTTAAAAAGGTTATCAAAAATGCTTGATTGGCATCATTGCTAATAAGGGTGGCCGAAACATATATTGGGTTTATGTAGTTTTGGTCAGTTTCAATTTAGGGTGAACTATTCCTTTAAACTTTGATGTTTCAGATCATCAAACTAATTTAAATATTAGTCAAAGATAACAAGTAAAAACATCATGCAGTTTTTAAATGAAGGTTAATATTGTTAAGGGAAAACAAAATCCAAAAACAAAGCACATTAGCAAGTCCACTTCTGAATGGCTGCAGAAAAACAAAAAAATGAAGACTTTTGAATGGCCTAGACAAAGTCCTGACCCGAATCCAATTGAGATGCTGTGGCATGACCTTAAAAAGGTTATCAAAAATGCTTGATTGACGTCGTTGCTAATAAGGGTGGCCTAAACACTTATTTTTTATGAAGTTTTGGTCAGTTTCAATTTAGGGTGAACTAAAAAACATAAAGGCTTTGGAGTGGCCTAGACAAAGTCCTGACCCGAATCCAATTGAGATGCTGTGGCATGACCTTAAAAAAAATAAAAGAAATGCTTGATTGCCGTCGTTTCTGATAAGGGTGTCCCAAAGACTTACAAGAGTTATGTAGTTTTGGTCAGTTTCAATTCAGGGTGAACTATTCCTTTAAACTTTGATGTTTCAGATCATCAAACTAATTTAAATATTAGTCGAAGATAACAAGTAAACACCTCATGCAGTTTTTAAATGAAGGTTATTATTGTTAGGGGAAAACAAAATCCACCAACAAAGCACATTAGCAAGTCCACTTCTGAATGGCTGCAGAAAAACAAAAAATGAAGACTTTGGAATGGCCTAGACAAAGTCCTGACCCGAATCCAATTAAGATGCTGTGGCATGACCTTAAAAAGGTTATCAAAAATGCTTGATTGCTGTTGTTGCTGATAAGGGTGGCCCAAACACTTACTAGGTTTATGTAGTTTTGGTCATTTTCAATTAAGGGTGAACTATTCCTTTAAACGTTAAAATGGCTTGCCATATTCCGACCGCATTTAAAAATAATAACATACATTTCAGGAACAACAATAAAATGCACTAAAATAGCCGCTTCCTGAGGTCAAAGAGTGTCTATGATAAATGACTCCAGCCTCGTACCTTTTTCTCGGTGGTGATGTACAAGTGCGCCTGGGTTTTGTCGAAGAAAAGGTTCTTATTTACGTAGCCGCTGGTTTTGTAGCCCGGGCCTGGATTGTACGGCTCTGGCGAGCTTGACAAATGTACCTGCATAAAGAGAGAACAATAGACACAGAGAAAGCCACAATTAAACAGTCGGGCAACAGGACAGGACACATCTGTCATATTTACGGACCACACAAACCCCCCCTCAGAGCGTCCCACACACCTGAGCCACACCTGACAAACGTGTCAACCCTGAACTAATGGCCTACAAGCCCAATAATGGCCAGAAAATGGCGGGAACTCATAAAAACTCCATGCGGACTGGATTTTTTTCCCCCATCGCTCAATTGCATCTGTCTATCCTACAAATAATCAGCTCTAACAAAGGCTTATAGGAGCTAGCGGTTCATTATTTCTAATATAACGTCTAACGCGTTTAGCGGTAGCACTTGGGTTTGGGTGACAGTAATATCTCTTTCTCTTTCATCCCTCTGTCAGAGATTCGCCACGTTCCCTCTGCAATTCCCTCACCTGCCAAAGCCTAAACTCCAGCTTTTTGTGACGCGCATGCTAAATCAGGTGTGTGACATCAGGTAGCTAGCTGGTTGTAGCGCTTCACTAATTGGTTGTCTCAAATTTCCGGAGCGTTCGTTTCCTTAACAATGACTTACACTGTGCTCACTCTTTTTTTTTTTTCGGCGTCCTCCTACGGACTGTCAGTTTTTGGTTATTTTTACATTGTGGAGAAGTTTGTTAAGAGGAGTATTGTGTCACTTACTCATCCTCGTGTTGTTCAAAACCTGGAGGACTTTTTTTTTTTTGAAGTATGAAAGGAGTAACTATGAATGTTGGTTGTTCTTGTATATATGATTATTATTAGGGAAAGATGCTTTCAAACTTAACAAATATCATAAAAGTATATACATAATACATGATACAATAATAAAGCAAAATAATCCGTCGTTCTGTAAAGTCAATCAAATAATTCACTGAAAAGTTCTGACTCAAAAGACTCTTATTGAATACTTGCAATGTAATCTTTATACCTGTCAACATTGGGATGTGAAAATAAGGGATATGCTCAGCATATTAATTACTAATTATGTTCATCTGAAACAGTTTCATTGTGAATAAACAGTTAAAAAGTCAGTAATATGTTTTATTATTATTATTTACAAGATAAAAATAAATGGCGAGGTAGTGGCGCAGTAGGTAGTGCTGTAGCCTCACAGCAAGAAGGTCGCTGGGTCGAACCTCGGCTCAGTTGACGTTTCTGTGTGGAGTTTGCATGTTCTCCCTGCCTTCGCGTGGGTTTCCTCCGGGTGCTCTGGTTTCCCCCACAGTCCAAAGACATGCGGTACAGGTGAATTGGGTAGGCTAAATTGTCCGTACTGTATGAGTGTGTGTGAATGTGTGTGTGGATGTTTCCCAGAGATGGGTTGCGGCTGGAAGGGCATCCGCTGCGTAAAAACTTGATGGATAAGTTGGCGGTTCATTCCGCTGTGGCGACCCCGGATTAATAAAGGGACTAAGCCGACAAGAAAATGAATGAATGATGAATGAAATAAAAATAAATGTCATAAGCTGCGTCCCAAATGGCACACTATACACTATGCACTCATGCACTATGTACTTATGCACTTACACACTCAACAGGAAAGTATATGTATGTAGTGCTGTCCCAAATGGCACACTAATGTTTTTTTACTAAGCGGAAATTCAAACCGTTTCCCTGATGACGTTTGACGGTTGCCAAATCATTGAAATAAATGACCAAACTATCAAATAAAACCTGCCGTGAGTATAACCGCATTCACCATCGGGAGGCGCTATAATCACTCTCGTAGGAGAATTTTGCTTTCACCATCCAAAATAAATAAAGTTATTCAACATGTGCGTCCGATAGCTCTACCTCTTCCGCTACGTAAGCAAACCTGCGGTCGTTGAGTGCGTGAAGTGTCCATCATTACACACTTCAATTTAGCGGCTGAATGAGTGCATCATCCGGGTAACTGAAGTGCTCTTATTATTTTTAGTGTTTTCAGTGTGAACGCACTACTTACACTATTTATACTACAAAATGGCGTAAAATAGTGCATAAGTATGTGATTTGGGACGCAGCTATACATTAGCAGCAAATACATTAGCAGCAAATACATTAGCAAACGGTTCAGCTTATTAAAATGAATAGCTATTATAAAGAAGTAGAATCAAGTTATCAAATCTCATTAATCTTTCCTTCACTGTATAACTCACACATTCTGATTAAAGAGCAATGAATGAATCTCAATAATTCATATTTTTCGTTTGATTACATTAAACAACAGAGATGTCACTTTATAAATGCACAGATCTAACGTTATAATGAATAGGATTTAGGACAAAATTAGTTGTGTTTGAAAAAACATCTTTAGATGTTAATATTAATAATTATGTGTATATGTCTGTTCAAACACGCACCCAAAACCCAGACTTTTCCTCTGCTTCAAATCGCGTGTACAGAATCCGTTTGGAAAACAGCGTCTATTTATCACTATGGAGTCCTACAGTCAAGCGCCGCTATATGACTGTTTTGAAGATTGCATCGGCGTGACGACGGCACCTGTAGGGAAAAGGAAGATAATCTCGCCGTTTTTATGTTCATTTCAAAGTGTTTTCATGCCTAAATAACACGAAAGCACAGAACAGACTCACATTTAAGAGCAAGGGGTGGCCCCTGGTTGTCCGATTGTATGAGTTGAGTAAATGGTTGCCACCCTTCATAGACAGGTAATGTTTTGTTTTAAAACTATTTTAGCTTCACGCAAAGCTGATGTAACGTTAGATGTTCTTACCAACGGGTTATATCTTCACAGAAGTGTTGTTCAGCCACTAAAATCTTACGATAAAAGATTGATAAGTCTATTTTCAGTTTCATAAGGGACCTTTTACAGCATCTATAATGTAGATTTTAATTAGTTTAACAACAAAACACAAGTAAATAGCGATATTCCGCCTAGTCTCTCCCTATATTGTTTACCATGCAACTCTAAATTTTCACTCTGAAAAAGCATGTCAGTTTTTGCTTGCTCGCCGCCGGACAAGCACTAGTCGCTTTTAACACAAGACAGAGGGTTCTTTTGCTGTGCTCGTGTTTAAAGAGGCGTGGCTCTAGACGGCAGGGAAGGGAGTGTGATTCAGAGATTTATGCTAAGCTGTTAGCATTGTGAAAGATCATCAACTGCACCTTTAATACTTGAGGTTAGGTTTAGGAGGAGAGTAATATGCTGGTGTTTAACTGCATTGCTTTAATGCATTCCTGCATTGGGGTTTCACATACTCTGTACTACTTCATAACCATGGTGGGCGTTTCTCTTTGTCTCATTCTGAACCCAGTCGACCAATCACAACAGAGTGGGTCATTGGACCAATCAGCGCAGATTAGAGTCACAAGCAGGGGTTTGAGAACAAATCAATCACTGAACGAATCATATGGGAGTCATTGGGATAATTAGTTAAAAATAAATGCATATTATAAGACAATGAAAGTGTTTCTTGACCTTGTATGCATATCAGCCTGTTGTTTGGGACTCCCAAAACCAAAATATGACCTTTTATAATGCATAATAGGTGCTCTTTAAATAGCCAAAGTAAAACATTTACCCTAGTACATTGTGAATGAATCACTTAGAGTCATTTTGTGAAGTGAATCAAGTGAAGCAAAATAAACTCTCATGAACAAAAAGAAACTTTTTCAATCAGTAACATCTTAAATGCCATAACTAGTACTTATAATGATTGCATTCTGTATTTCAAGTCATTTGATAAGATTTCAGTTGTTGTTCGCTAATAATATTCTCCTTGAATCAGCCAGTGATGAACAAATCATTCAGAACAGTTCTTACATAACTAATGCCATAGCATGCCAATTACTGACTGTATTGAAAAGCTTAACAGCAATATACAAATCTAAAACAACATTAGAGTTATTAAATAATCAGTTTCTATACACACTGAACCTTCAAATTTGTACATTTTCATAGCCCAAACTCAAAAGTACCATTATTCTGCCATAACGAATGGAAATCTAGAACATTTTCCCACTTAAAAAGCGACCTCAGTGCTTGGGGATATAGCACCTCGGATGAGGGTTTGAGCAGCGTGTGAATATAGTTTCTTGAATTGAACACAACTTATCTCACCTTGATCACCTCTCCTGCATTGTGCCCCAGAAAGGCAATGGTGTGATCATTCTCGACAGCCACGGCCACCGCGGTCAGCAGGTTCTGTCTGATGAAGACTGGATTGGCCTTCAAGGCAAACTCCTGTCGACTGGCCAACGGTGACGGGAGAAAATCAGCTCCACACTTATACCGGTTCACTATGTCTTTCTGCAAGATAACAAAGAGAATCACGAAGCAGACACTGAAAAAAAAAAATCACTTCCAAAAGTACTTTTATTCTGACGTTTGAATTATATAATATAATTAATTGTTCAAACTCTGAAACATCTAACTACTTTTTTCAATTCACTGATTTACTACAGACCACAGATTGGTTCAATATTGTCATTTGTTTAACTTTTACCTTTATAAAACGCGTTTCCATTGCTCATTTTGGAGTATTGCATTATAAAATGCTTGATGGAAATGCCATAGTGTGTATAAATTCCAAAGATCCACATTAGTAGGATAAACTTTTTATCCTTTTTATCATAAACTACACTACCTGACAAACATCTTGTCGCTTATCCACATTTTAGGAGCAACAAATAATTACTGGACTTCTAGTTGATCATTTGGTATCAGAAGTGGCTTATATGAAAGGCAAAAGCCTCTATATTACGCTTAATTAACCAAAATAAAACATGATCATACCATGATTTTTAATGATTTAATTAGGACAGTAAAGTCTGACTTCACTTTTAAAAGTCTTGTCTCTTAACAGAAATAATGTCCAGTAAGGCTGCTCGATTTTGGGAAAAATCATAATCACGATTATTTTGGTTATAATTGTAATCACGATTATACCAAAAGATAATCAGTTAAAGTCAAAATCATTAGCGCTCCTGAGAATTTTTTAAAAATAAATATTTCCCAAATTATGTTTAACAGAGGAAGGAATTTTAACAGTATTTCCTCTAATATTGTTCTTCGGAAGGCTTATTTGTTTTGTTTTGGCTTATTTGTTTTGAAACCTCTTTTAAGGTCAATATTAATAGCCCCTTTAGGTAATATATATTTTGGATTGTCTGTAGAAGAAAATACTGTTATATAATGCCTATTTAAGCCTTTGAATCAGACTTTGAATTTAAATGCTTGTATTCAGTTATTAGAAATGAGTGATTAAAACTATTATGTTTAGAAATGTGTTGAAAAAAAAAACTTCTTTCCATTAAACAGAAATTGGGGAGGAAAAGGGTTGCTAATATTTAGGAGGGCTAATAATTCTGACTTACAACTGCATACAGTTATTTTCCTCCCTGCAAAGGAAAGAGAAATAAATACAATAGAATAAAAATATGAAACAAACTGCTTTAAGCATCTTCACTTTATGAAAAACACTTTAGCTACAAAAGTCTTCAGTCAAGAGCAGAGAGTTGTTTTATTAATCATGATAAAACAGGCGGCAGCTATTGTGCTCTGTCACTTTAATGGTGTTAATAATGTATAATGTGATAATCACTAAACACCGCGTTTTGACACCTATTTGAACATTAAAGCGCTCACGTTAACGACTTTAGATGTGTGTGCAATGTGCGAATGAGACCAAGTGCTGACTTTGTGGTCTTTCGCGCTTTTAAGAGCAACAAGTGAGGACAACTGGAAAGGGGGCGGTAAAAAATGGAATAATCGTTTATCTCGATTAATGCATTTTCATAATCGTTAGAAGCCATAATCGAAATCGAAATCGGATTTTCGATTAATTGCACAGCCCTAATGTCCAGTACAGAATATAAAGTCATGCTGCAGTGGAGAAAGAATGAATATGGTGTATGACTCCCATGAGCTTGGAGGACTGCATCCATACATCTCTGCAATAACTCAAACAACTTATTAATAAAGTCATCTGGAATGGCAATGGTAAAATAGCTATTTTTAACGGTTATTTAATGTGTTTTTGTCATTATCAATGCACTTATACTTTTAGTGAGCGTGAGCAGTGCGGCAAAAATAGACCCATCGCCAAAACTATCGCAGCACTGCTGCTTCAGCGACGCTCACGCCCCGGGCTGACGCGCTGCTGCTGTGTGCAGTATGAAAGCTCTAATCTGTTTACATACATCTGTTTACTTTCATCGTCCACACAGCTTCATGAAAGGTGGTGATGTCACCCAATGATCCATGTTTGGTAAACGTAGCTTGTGCGGAGGCTACTACGCTACTTGTTTAAAAAAATAGCTTTGCCACTGATCATCTATTTGATTTATAAAGTAGCAACGCTACCGCCACACTACTGAAAAATGTGGTTAAGCTAAGTAGTGACGCTACAACCCAACACTGATTCCTAGTGTTTGCAGCAAACAGGTTGCACATAATGGGCCCTATCATACACCTAGCGCAATGTGGTGCAAGGCGCAGCGCAATAGTCTTTTACTACTTTAAGCTTGGCCCAAGGGTCATTTTGAGGTGTTGCGCCACGCTGTTTAAATAGCAAATGCATTTGCGCTCAAATGTGCGCCCATAGGCGTTCTGGTCTAAAAAAGCAGACGTGTTATGGCGCGTTATTTATTATTATTATTATTATTTATTATATCCATATTTATATTTGTTTTATTAAAAACGAGCTTAGATTTGTACACCTGTCAAATTTTAGACCATATGGGGCACAGCATGTGTATTTGGAAATAACTCAGTATTTTGACCACACTTTGTAATTACTAATCATTTATTCGTTTGCTGGAAATTAGAACTGAATTTAGAAATAGTTTTGAAACAAATCTTTGCGCTTAACAAACAAAATTAATTATTTATAGGCTAATTGATGTCTGTGCGGTAAGGTTTCCCTATCCACTAGAGCAAAAGCGAAAGTGAACTTAATTTACGTCATTTTAATAATAGCAATGCGCTTATGGCGCGACGCAGCTGTCTCTTAAAGGGAATGGAAGATGAGACTCTAATTGGTTTATTCTCAAAACACACCTATAACTCATTAAGAAAATAAACTCAACCCTTTTGGACCATGCGCCACGGCGCAAAGTGGAATTTCCCGTCCTTAAGTTAGCAAAAATGTGTTCTGACACGCCCTGAAAGCGTTTGCGCCCTGCGTTTTGCGCTCTGCGCATGGACCGTCAAAATAGAGCCCTCTATGTCATACACTATAATTCACCTCTGTTTGCATGTTTGCTATGACTTTGTAAGTAACTTACTCGTGCGAATACTTAACCCTCTACTGCACGGTGTCACCATACGGCAACATGTTACTTATGTTAATTTCCCTGGCACTGTTTCATAAAGACCAACATAATTTTTTTTTTTTTTTTGTGGGAAAGAGAAGACCTTAGAGTAGCCAATGATGTGCTTTGGTTAAGTCACATGACATGCTGTGATTTCTGTTGATGATTTGAGGCAGACTGGTGTTTATTGCGAGTAGTTGCTGAATGCAAATGCAAACGTCAATAAAAACAAAGGATCAAATTATGTCAGACCCACAAAAAAATCTAAAACATCACCTCCAGTGACAAATGATGACATTCACCACTCAAAAAAGTTTCTATCAAATTAGTTTTTTGCAAATCGCTCAAATGTGTGTGTTACCGAATCGCAATACTGTGCACTAGTGCATTGTGCAATATTGCAATGGGTTAGCTAGCTAGCAAGGTCAGCTGTGAACTTTTAACTTGTAACAATAACAACATGAATGCTAGTAATATATTGTTGATTAGTTGTATGTTAAAAACATTTGCATTATGGATCATATCTAGTTTTATTGGCAATACTATTTTTGAATAGATATGAATACAGGAAACAGTGTATTAGCGAGCACCACCATGTTCTATGGTAAATGAAAGAAGAAAAAGACAGAGCTGGCTCTTCCTGCAGATGAAATTGAGGATGAGATGGGTTTTAGTGACCATGAGAATGATGCAGACTGGACATTTGATAGAGACAGTTCAAGTAAGTTAGCTCAGAGGCAGATAGGACAGGTGTAGTATAGTATATAGTATACTATATATAAACATTGTTAGCTAGTAGCTACATTATTCTGATGCATCTGGATATACTAGACTTGTTATTTATTTGTTATAAGATTTACTGGAGAATATATTATGTTATATACATGGTAATGCAATATTAGGTTTGTTTTTAATAATATTCAGCATGGAATGAATGGTATGAATGAAAGCTGTTGGAATACGAGTAGTTGGAAAGTATGTATAAGGTGTTATTTATAAGTTCTTTGATAAAGCTTATGATACCACAACACCAATTCAATCACTTTAAACGACAGAATAATAAATTATAAGTTATAAATTTGAAATTTCTAAATTAGATCCAATGTTGGACATTGTTGCCAAATGGCAACATTTCATAAAGTACCTTAAAAAATAAATGATTCCAATTTATTTTATTATTTGTTTTTACAGCACTTCAAGTTAAGCCATTTTAAGATAAGAAAAACAGTCAAAATGTAAAAAAAAAATAGATTTATCATAATGCTTGCGGTAGAGGGTTAATTCTGTATTTGGTGTCAACCCAGCATAAGGAGTAAACTGATCTCATCTCAAATGTTGTTTTAATAATTCTGCAATAGCTTGACCAAAAGTCTATGCTCAAAACAATTTTTTATAGTAACGCTGGTTTCCAAGGAGGTGACAATCAGGGCTTTACATTAACACCCGCTAACCCGCCAAACGTGGGTAGAGGTTAGCTCTGGCGGGTTAGACAGACACCTCCACTAGCCACTTTGGCTGGTTGGAATTCATTTTTAAAGGGTCACGAAACACCAAAACACATTTTTTGAGCTGTTGACAGTCGTATATGTGTCCCACACTGCTAAAAACACTATTAGGACACCTATATTTCACTAAAAAGTGTAAATTGGTTGTTTTTGCGTTATTTCAAGCAAATTCGTACTTCCGGTTTGAAACGAGTTTTTAAAGCTGCGTCACGGTCATGACATAATAGCGTTGTATTCCAGCGTGCAGACTGGGCGTCTGTGCCAGAGTGTGTCTTATTACGTCTTACAGTGTGATGCATTAATGCATGAGTAAGGCTTGGTTCAAACCAATCAGCGCGCTCTATTGTGCAACTTCATTAATATTCATTACTGTCAGAGTGTAGATGGCAGAGACGCCACGTTGTGTTGGCAAAACAAGCGTGAAGTGTTGCTTTTATAGTTTGCTGCCGTTAAGTTTCGTTTTCATTTTCTCTCTGTGAGAGCTCAGACTCACGTGTGGATTAACAGTGTACGCGACGCTCGACAACAATAACTTACGTGTCCAAGGAGGATTATTGTTTACCTGAGAGCTGTTCTCATCTGCAAACGCTGAGATCCAGATTCGCTTGTAGTCTTCTCTTAATAAAGACGCGGCTCTAGTTGCTGGTGATTGTCCTGTCTCTACAGATTTGGTGAGTGAGCGACCAGTGCTCTTTGTTTATTCAGTTCGTATTTTATTCGTATCAAACAAACTATTGCACCGAGTGTAAACAAGTTAGCACTAACAGTTACAACCAAACTATAACCTCGTGTTGGATTTTGTGACCGGAATAACACACGCGGCTTTCTGACACTACCTGCCGTGTGCATCTAAGTTTCCGGGAAATGCTGAGTTTTTTTTCTCTCATTCGCCGTGCGGTATCAAACATTGCATAAAAAATACACGCTTAGAGCAGTTCCTCAAATCAAATATCACGTTTGTCGGGAGGAACATGAATGAATTCCCAGAATGAAAGAACCAAACTGCAGTTAAAGTCCACCATTTAATAATCTGGCAAATAATTCGACTACAGATGTCCATGTAAACACAGTCACATTGTCCGCTGTGGTTGTGTGTTTTGACTCTGAAATTCAGCGCGCCCAAATAGACACTCCCACACCAAGCCTCTTTTGTTCCTCCGACACTCCCCCCTAAACAGAGCTGGACACGCCCACTTTTCTGACTTTTTCCAAAGTAGAGGTGTGAAAACACCCTGCTGAAACGAGGGGGTTTCATGGCCCTTTAAATTGTAGTTTTCTTAAAAGCAGGGTTCGACAATAAGCATGGCCCGATATTCGTGCAAATGTGTTCTTTGAATAGAGAAGCACTGACAAAAAAATAACTGTGTTCGCGCGAGCAAAACAGCAAAAAAGAAGGTAAATCCTGAACGAGAGGATGATCACTTGTGCGCACAGGTGATGATGCGTGTGACTGTTAAAAAGCGCGCGTGCTCCCATTTACTTGCGCGATTGGTTCCCTTTGAAATAGACTGGACAAAGAGCGATGATCGTGCACCCACAGTCCTGCTGCTTCCGAGAGCTCAATATATATATATATATATATATATATATATATATATATATATATATATATATATATATATATATATATATATATATATATATATATATATATATATATATATATATATAAACACATTCTTTTGTTTCTGCTTTCATTTTAATTATTCTTTGAACAGATTAAAAGGCCTATATTAACCGCGTGCATGTGATCATCCTTTCATTATCACACGCGGTGTGTTTAACCTGCTTTGTTTTGCTTAGTTATTTTTGTTAATATGGTTTAATTATTTTTTTTTTACAAGAACATTGCTTTAATGGGAGATTACTCCCTGTTTATGTGTAGTTAACTACTGATCTGGGACTTTTATCCAGGACCGATTACTGTGCATATTTTAGATACATAACAATACTTCTTTTATAGATTTCATGTTTTTTTTTTAAAGAAAAGTTTTGTTGAATTAAAAAGTGCACCTATACAGCCATATTTTCCTTGTTTTGACACATTAAAAAATTGTGGCTGAGAAATACTTATTTGGTGTGGTCAGAGATAAATTTGGTAAATTTTTAATTTTGAGCTGAAAAATTTCTGTGAAATTAAAACTAATTGCATTGCGACAACAAATTTGCTCATGCACACTGAGCAAGCCAATACACAACACACACAAGAAGTTAAATGATAGAGGAAGCATGTTGTGGACATAACACAACATCTAAATCAAGTCATCTTAGCATATCAAAGTTAAATTTAAGCATATAAAATGTATTTTCCCAACAAAAAAGTGTGGCTAGTAAAAATGGCGAGTGGCTAGTTTTTGTCAAGCCCTGGTGACCATTATATATTATCTTGAACACATGAAAAGGAAAGCGATTTATTCGCAAATCGTTTATGCAAATTTGTACATTTCCACACATAAAATAGATTCCCAACATCCCTACTGTGATATTGAGCGAAGTAAATAAACTGGTACTCACATCGTGTTTGACACAAGGACCGTCTTTACTGGACGTGTAGGGACTCTCCACGACTAATCTGTCATCAATCTTCCCATTATCCGTGTAGCAAGCCGTAACGATGGCCAACAGTTTCTGGTTGATGTTTTTCAGGGGGTACATACACAAAGCAGATTCGGTGGCCCCTTCCTCTGAGCTAGCCACCACAAACAAGACTTTATCCCATTCCTTGACGGTGCCGTACTCTCCAGAATCAGTCATCACCTGGGCCAACTCTTTCCCTGGATCTGACAAGTACGCCGCCTGGACTTTATTGTACCGATTGTTCAGGCCACAGCTAAGCTGAAGCTCTGTATATGAATAATAGTGATTGTCGTTCTCGCAGAGGCGTGAGATGAAAGTAAAGTTCTTGTTGTCGGTTCTGCCAAGAGTTCGCGAAAAGAGGAAGTAGACAAAATTGTCGTTTTTAAAGGCAAAGCGAAAGTCATGCAGGTACTTGGGCACAAAGGGAACTGCTTGGACGGTAGACGCCTCGATGATGCTTTCAAACACAACCCAGTCGCGGTAGTTCTGCACGATTCGGGTGCTGATGAGTTTGGAGCTGTCCATGCTTCCATATCCTTTCCCCACTAAAAAGACACTGAATGGCTTATTGTCGATTTCGAGCGTGGCCATGACCCCCACTACAGAAACATAATCTTCAGTGCTGGCTGCATAAGTCCGCTCTCCCTTGCTGTCACTATAATAGATCTGCTCTTTGACATTGGTGAGGTTGAGCAGAGAGCAGATTCCTCGATACAAACTCCCACAGACTATTAGTGACCCGTTTGCCGAATGAACCAGCAAGAGTTTATTGGTATTGTTGGTGTCTTTCAGATCCTGGCAGGTAGACACCGGAGGGGTGCATCCTTTCGCGTCTTTCTTGGGCCCAGTTTCAGCTCTGGCCTCAAGATTCAATAAAGAGTCCAACTGATAAATGGCATTGACCGCACCCAAATAAACACGCCCCGTCAGAGGGTCCTGCACCACGTTATTGATTGGCGTGTCAGTGGAAAACTCAAACATGGAGTCTTCAGAGGATGCAGGGGTTACTTGTAGCACCAGTAGGACCGCTGATAACCAGAGAGCCATTGCTGTGAAAAGAAAAAGTCTGAATTAGGACAAATGTGACGTTCAGATGTTGAATCGCATGGCCACTGCTATAAAAAGAAATATGGAGGCAGTGTACACAAAGTTGACATATAAACAGATGATTACTATAACTGTTTGTGAAGGTCGTTACAAGTGTGCCTGACCACGTTGCCTATTCATCCCTTCAGCGAACAATCCTTCAAATTAAAAACCCTGACAAGGCTCAGACCTGGGCGTCTGTTTTTATGATGTTAACCTGCCATTCCCTGGAGTTTCATGAACGCAGCGGAGTGATAACGCACTTATCCTGAGGGTTGAGTTAATTTCAGCTCTCACATTCATTTACATAAAACCCCCTGCCCTCCTATTGCCAATTTTCATCTTTTTCCCCGTCTCCCTGCTGATCACGAAGCTCATTTATTACAAATTCCATTTCTTCCCGTAAATGTAGCTGCCCTTTTTAGATCGTACCCTTAAACAATTCTTTTTAATTTAGAATGGTGGCTTAAATTGGTTTGCGTTGTTCGCTCTTTTTTCAGAGTGGCTTGTTATTCTTTTACCTTGTCCTAAGGCTGTTTTTGCTGCTGATGATATGTTGCAGCAGTGGTTTATGTGGGACTCAGGTGTAGATTAGAGCAAAACGTGACCAATCACCAATGGGATCTTTGCCATATCTTTACTATTTCCAAGTGTGATGTAACCTGGGGCAAGGTTATGATACTTTTAGGGCCCTTGATTAGAGACAAATCCTGACTTGATCTAGTGAGGCCTAATGCTGGATATCTTCCAAGGTGGGACCATATACCCCCCATCCAACCCCCATATACCAACCCCTTTCTCTTTTCTTGTGTCCAAAAGATATGTCTGCCTGTATAATATTTATATGAACACAGAGAGGAAAAACAGGATCTCTGCATTATTTTAACTATTCAAACTTTTCTTCAAAACAGAAGTGTGATTGCCCATGCAGGAGATTGACCTAGTGGGGTTTATTGCTGGATTTCTTCCAGGGGGGGGGGGGGGGGGGGCATATACCCCACCCCCATCTCCTTATAAAGTTGTGTCAGAACAAGCTGGATCCAGATCCTCTGAAGTCTCATCCAGCACCTCATTTTACCGATCCCCCTCCTCACCCCGCTCTTGCCTTTCTTCCGTGACTCCCCAACCCTCTTTATCTGCAACACCCACAGCCCCTGGTCTTCACTTTCGTCCATGACACCACAACCACCAATCACCAATCCACCCCCGATCCCCGCCTCTAAGTCTTTATTTTTGTCCGCGGCACCTCTCCCTCCTCTAGTAACATGCCAGACCTGTTACCCCAATCTGTTCCAGGACCTCGCTTTTTACAAATTAAGCACTGCCAATCTGCCAATAGCAGGGATGTCTAGACTCCTAGAGGGCCGATGTCCAGCAAAGTTTAGTTCCAACCCCAATCAGACACAGCTGGCCTAGCTAATCAAGCTCTTACTACACCTCATTTTACCGATCCCCCTCCTCACCCTGCTCTTGCCTTTCTTTCGCGACTCCCCAACCCTCTTTGTCCGTGACACCCACAGCCCCCGGTCTTCACTTTCGTCCACGACAGCACAACCACCAACAAACAACCCACCCCTGGTCCCCGCCTCAAGTCTTCACTTTTGTCTGCGGCACCTCTCCCTCCTCTAGTAACATGCCAGATCAGTTACCCCAATCTGTTCTGGGACCTCACTTTTTGCAAATAAAGCACTGCCAATCTGCCTATACCAGGGATGTCTAGACTCCTAAAGGGCCGGTGTCCAGCAAAGTTTAGTTCCAATCAGACACAGCTGGCCTAGCTAATCAAGCTCTTACTAGGCTTTCTAGAATCATCCTTGCAGGTGTGTTGAAGCAAGTTGGAGCTAAAATCTGCAGGACACCGGCCCTCCAGGACCGAGTTTGGACACCCCTGGCCTATACCAACCCCTTTACCCTGAAAAACTGTTTCTTGTGTCTTGGAGGTCAAAACTGAGATTGAATGGAGTATAATTGAAGACCAGATGATCTCAGCACAGTCCTCAACTTTATCTCCTTCTAATTTATGTCAGCAGTTGTTTTGTGCCTGTTTGACAAATCTGAGGGAACTTATTTAAATGAAAGATGATGCAGAAATCAGAAATCCATCAACTTTTCTGAGCTATGAAAGAACAATCAAATCTTGCTCGGAGATTTGCTTTGGGATTGGGTTTAGGAGCACTATAGGAGCACAGACCATCTCAATGCATCTGCCTGCAGGTGCTTGAAAGGAATCATATAATATTTAACTTCTAATCTAGGAAGATAAATGACAGCATTTACTGATAGCGCTAGACCTGAAAGGACATTTCAGCAGCTCTAACTCAATAGTGAGCTCATGGACACAAAGGAAATGGGACGTGGACATATAGATCAGTGACAGAGACTTCGCTTAAGAATCGCACATATATCTTCAAGGATCCAATTACCCTGACATGTGTGTTCGTAATGCAGGACAGAAGGTCAAGACACACTGGCCTGCGTCCATTAATTCTGTTATGGCCGTCAGTGTGGAAAGAAGCCTCGAAGAGAACCTAGTCGTCTGTCTCAATTAGGGCAAATGACAAATGCTAAATTCAGATGCTAATTTGTTGGGGTGTTGGATTTTGAGGTTAAGTAAGTGTAGAGGTGAGGTTAATGAGTAGCGCTTGCTAGGGCAAAGACTTTTACTATTGCTCATGCGGACATGCACTGTCTCTCAAGCCTGGTGGTTGTTCAGGAGATGTGCGCTATTACTCTGCTAAGGCAGCAATCAGAATTATGGTGAAAAGACTTACAATGAACCTAAATCCAGTCTGATCTCTAGGGTTGCATTGAACTCTACAGGCCAGAATATCAGAGAGAATTTCAGCCTCTCAACTTTGATATTAAATATATGCCAGATCTAAGGGGTTTGACTAATCACAAGTGAAATTTCTGTAATTTCTTGCCATAATGGGGCAAAATTGAGATATTTCCAAGGGCCCTGATAGTAGAGCCTAATGCTAGATTTCTACTCAAAGGGAGGCCTCATATCCCTATGCAATCCCTCCCACAATCCCCATTACACTGATAAATTTTTTTACTATTGCTCCCAGGCACATCAATGAAACCTTAAGGCATGCAGCTTGTTTAGAAAGGGTGCACTTTTTCCCTTACTAGCAATCAGACTTGTAGTGAAAAAACATTGTGAACCCGAGTCAGGTCTTGGTTTCTACCGGGTTCAATGCTGAATTCAAAATATAACCAAGACTTTCAGCATTACATCCCTAGCAAACGCCCAAAACACTATAGAAACCTATTAAAAACATCCTATCAACCACCCCACCTCAAGCATGCCCCGGAGCACCATAAAAACCCACTAGTGCAATCTAGCATTCACTCAGAAACCCCTCTAAAACTCCCCAATGACCTCGAACATTCTTTAAAATGTCCTGAAACACCTTAATGAAGATGTTTACAGGCGTAATCTTATTCACTGGCCCCATAATGCTTGGTATTAAGATGCATATTTGTCAAGCTGATCACAAGTGAACAAAGTCTCCATTTCCATGCACTGTAAAAAAATTGAAGCTAAAATATCCCACATGTGAACGCTGTTATTTTGCACCAACTTTGTAATTTGGAACCTGAGCCTGTGACTTTGTGATTGTGAGTTTTATAAAGCCTAAACTCCAACATAGCCAATCACAAGCATCCAAATGTGAAGCCACACCTCTTTTAAAGCATTACGTAATTGATAGAGCTGTGGCAAAAAAAAAAATATATTCAAGAAATTGATTCTGCACAGATTCTGAGATTTTCAAAAATCTATTCTCTCTTGAATCGACTGTTAGTTTTTTAACAGTCCTCTAGACTAGTTTTTAACAGCAGATATGGCTCTAGACTAATTTTAAATAGCAGATGGTGCTCTAGACTCGTTTTTAACAGTACATGGCGCTCTAGATGGCGAGCTAGACTAGTTTTTATCAGCAGATGGCACTCTAGATTAGTTTTTAACAGCAGATGTCACTCTAGACTAGTTTTTAACAGCAGATGGCAACCTAGACTAGGTTTTAGCAGCAGAGAGTGCTCTAAACTAGTTTCTAACAGCAGATAGCACTTTTGACAACAATCTAGACTATTTTTTTAAAGCAGATTTCGCTCTAGACTAGTTTTTAACAGCAGATGGTGCTCTAGACTAGTTTTTAATAGCAGATGGTGCTCTAGACTAGTTTATAACAGCAGATTTCGCTCTAGACTAGTTTTTAACAGCAGATGGTGCTCTAGACTAGTTTTTAACAGCAGATAATGCTCTAGACGGCATTAAACACTAGTTTTTAACTAGCAGATGCCACTCAAGACGGCGCTCTAGACTAGTTTTTTACAGCAGATGGTGCTCTAAACTAGTTTTTAACAGGAGATAGCACTCTAGACTAGTTTTTAACAGCAGATAGCGCTCTAAACTACTTTCTCACAGCATATGGCGCATTTGACAACAATCTAGATTATTTTTTAAAAGCAGAATTCGCTCTAGACTAGTTTATTACAGCAGATGGCGCTCTAGACTGGTTTTTAACAGCAGATGGTGCTCTAGACTAGTTTTTAACAGCAGATGGCACTCTAAACTAGTTTATAAAAGCAGATGGCGGTCTAGACTAGTTTTAAAAAGCAGATGGCTCCCTCGACCAGTTTTTAACAGCAGATAGAGCTCTAGACTAGTTTTTAACAGCAGACGATGCTCTAGACTAGTTTTTAACAGCAGATAGCACTCAAGACGGCACATTAGACTAGTTTTTAACAGCAGATAGCACTCAAGACGGCACTTTAGACTAGTTTTTAACAGCAGATAGTGCTCTACACTAGTTTTTAACAGCAGATGGTGCTCTACACTAGTTTTTAACAGCAGATGGTGCTCTACACTAGTTTTTAACAGCAGATGGTGCTCTACACTAGTTTTTAACAGCAAATAGTGTTCTACACTAGTTTTTAACAGCAGACGATGCTCTAGACTAGTTTTTAACAGCAGATAGTACTCAAGACGGCACATTAGACTAGTTTTTAACAGCAGATAGCACTCAAGACGGCACTTTAGACTAGTTTTTAACAGCAGATAGTGCTCTACACTAGTTTTTAACAGCAGATGGTGCTCTACACTAGTTTTTAACAGCAGATAGTGTTCTACACTAGTTTTTAACAGCAGATGGTGCTCAAGACGATGCTCTAGACTAGTTTTAACAGCAGATAGTGCTCTAAACTAGTTTTTAACATCAGATGGTGCTTTAGGCTAGTTGTTAACTGCAGATATCACTCCAGACTAGTTTTTAACAGCAGATGGCACTTTTGACAACAATCTAGACTATTTTTAAAAGCAGATATCACTGTAGACTAGTTTTTTACAGCAGATGGCGCTCTAGAGTAGTTTTTAATCAGCAAGTGATGCTCTAGTTCAGGGGTGGCCAACCCTGTTCCTGGAGAGCCACCTTCCTGCAGATTTCAGTTGCTACCCATATCAAACACACCTGAACCAATTAATTAGGACCTGAACACCATGTGATAATTACAGGCAGGTGTGTTTGATATGCGTTGCAACTGAAATCTGCAGGAAGGTGGCTCTCCAGGAACAGAGTTGGCCACCCCTGCTCTAGATGGCAATCTAGACAAATTTTTAACAGCAGATATCGCTCTAGACTAGTTTTTAACAGCAGATGGTGCTCTAAACTACTTTTTAACAGGACCTAGCGCTCTAGACTAGTTTTTACCAGCAGATATCGCTCTAGACTAGTTTCTAACAGCAGATGGCACTTTTTACAACAATCTAGATTATATTTAAAAGCAGATATCGCTCTAGACTAGTTTTTTTTACAGCATATAGTGCTCAAAACTATTTTTAAAAGCAGATGGTGCTCTAGACTATAGTTTTTAACAGCAGAACTTGCTCTAGACTAGTTTTTAACAGCAGGTGGTGCTCTAGACTAGATTCCAACAGCAGATGGTGCTCTAACAGCGATGTAATTCTTGTAATTTGCATCCAATAAACCTTTCCTAGCTTCATTAATGATTATTATAGGTTTAAGTGCTGCCATCTTTATTTGCGTTAGGAGCAGTTGGACAGGTGTACCTAATAAAGTGGCCAATGAGTGTAAACTCTTACTAAGTTAATAACGTACAGAAGGTCAAGCACATATATTCTGTTTTTTATTAAGTAAAATCTAAGTTTTGATACTCGTGTTGTACATGTAAATATGCAAGTGAACATCATCACAGGCTGCAACATGCATTCCCCCAAACGAAAGTGCACAGATGTCTTGTAAAAGACTCCAGACGAACAGCTGATATCTGGGGCAAAGTGTTTTCTTGGCTGAGGGGAGGAAAAATAAAAGGCTTCAGTGAGCTTCGGAGCTCCCTTGTTTAAGCACGATGAAAGACAAAAACCCTTTTTATTAAAACATGCAGAGGGAAACTTTTCCCTGACATGAAACTTCTTCGAGAGACAGAGTCTTTAAACTCTGATTAGGGCGACCGAATTTCTGCTTGGTCGCTCCCGTTGTACCGCATGCGGCTTCAAAGATTCATTTGCTTATGCATGCAAATCGCTCACATCCAACCCCAAAAACCGTCTGTTGCCATACAAATTCCCTCAGATGTGCGGTTATAGGTCAGCGCGTCTCCTGTCCCCGTGTGGCAGTCTCTTTCATCCGTCACACGCGCCGTTAATCCGGCTGCTAATCCTGAAATTTGCGCAGGATCAAAGCGCTGTGGCTCCACATCACGCAATACTGGCGCAGTAGTGCTCAACACCAACCGCTCACTCCATCACACATCTGATCGCTAGATCCATGAAAACAAACGGCTGATCATTTACCAGAGAACTGATACAAAAGGTCACCAGAACCCTCATTTTCCTTCAGCTTAGTCCCTTTATTCATCAGGGGTCACCACAGCGGAATGAACCGCCAACTTATCCAGCATTTGTTTTGCTCAGCGGATGCACTTCCAGCTGCAATCTAGCACTGGGAAACATCCATACACACTCATTCACACTCATACACTACTGCCAATTTAAACTCCACATAGAAATGCCAACTTGGACTCAAACCAGCAACCTTCTTGCTGTGAGGTGAACAGTGCTAACCACTGTGTCGCCCCAACAAACAATCGGGACAGATATTTATTTACAGCATAGACAAAACAAAAAATGTGCTATATTATATATATATATATATATATATATATATATATATATATATATATATATATATATATATTTTTTTTTTTTTATTTTTTTTATTTTTTATTTTTTATTTTTTTTATTTATTTATTTATTTTTTTTACTAGATATGTTTTATACTCCTAAATGCTGGGTTGTTAACTCAAAGTTGGGTCAAATGTAGTCATTTTTGCAAACTCTTCATAAATTAATTTTTTTTCGGCTTAGTCCCTTTATTACTCTGGGGTCACCACAGCGAAATGAACCACCAACTTCATTCATTTTCTTTTCGGCTTAGTCCCTTTATTAATCCTGGGTCAACACAGCGGAATGAACCGCCAACTTCATTCATTTTCTTTTCGGCTTAGTCCCTTTATTAATCCGGGGTCAACACAGCGGAATGAACCGCCAACTTATCCAGCATATGTTTTATGCAGCGGATGCCCTTCCAGCAGCAACCCTTCTCTGGGAAACATCCATACACACACATAGACTACGGACAATTTAGCCTACCAAATTCACCTGTACCGCAAGTCTTTGGACTGTGGGGGTAATCGGAGCACCTGAAGGAAACCCACACGAAAGCAGTGAGAACATGCAAACTCCACACTGAAACGCCAACTGACCCAGCCGAGGCTCGAACAAGCAACCTTTTTGCTGTGAGGCTACAGCACTACCTACTGCACTGCAAAAAATGCTTTTCTTGCTTAGATTTTTGGTCTTGTTTCTAGTCTAAATATCAAAAATTTCTTATATCAAGAAGCATTTTCTAGGCAAGCAAAACATATTGTCTTGTTTTGAGAAATAAAATGCCAATATTAAGTTAGTTTTTCCTTAAAACAAGTAAAATAATCTGCCAATGGGGTAAGCAAAATAATCTTGTTTTTTCTTTTGACGTAAGAATATTTAGCTTACCCCATTGGCAGATTATTTTGCTTGTTTTAAGGAAAAACTCACCTAATTTTGGCATATTATTTCTGAAAACAAGACTATATGTTTTTCTTGTGTAGAAAATGCTTCTTGATTTAGGAATTTTAAAATATTTGGACTAGAAACAGGACAAAAAATCTAAGTAAGAAAAGCATTTTTTGCAGTGTGCGCCACTGCGTCGCCTGAACCGCCAACTTATCCAGCATATGTTTTACACAGCGGATGCCCTTCGAGCTGCAACCTAGTACAACCTAGTGGTTCTTCGACATAAACTACAACCTGATTGGCTAACATTAATTATTTTTGCCTGACCACAACGACTAGCACTCTTCAATGAGGATTATAATTCATTTGAATCATTTTTTAGAACTTGGCACTTCAAAAATTGAGTTGAAATACAGTACGGGACTATCCTGAGAAAAGAGTCTGGTCTTTAATGTGATCTAAGACCTGTGAAGAGATGATGCCAACCATAGAGGACTTCTAGAGGTCTCCATAATCCTGGACCAGGCCGTTTCCTGAGCAGATGCTGTGGCGGTCATGGAGGAGTGGATAGCATGAGAACGATTCCTAAAAGACGCCACATTGTCTCCACATTGATCCCGCGAGCCAGTGTGACCTACTCACGCCTGCAGCTTCTCTACGATGGATGTCCAGCGTTCTCCAGCTTCTAGTGCCTAGACTGCACTTTGACCAGAGGAGAAATGGTCGTGCCAATCGTAGGTTTCTCTTAAGGTATTTTTAGTTCACTTTCATCAATTGGTGAAGTTTGTTCTTCGCCACTGTCACCACTGGCTTGCTTGGTTGGGACTTGTGGAGCTGCTCATCGATGGATTTGCTCTTCAGTGTTTGGACTATTAACAGTGAAAATTAACCCACACTGAACTTAACTTCAACTCTGAAAACTTGACTGACACAGTTTCAATTTACTAGAACTTCTATGTTAAGCTGCTTTGACACAATCCACATTGTAAAAGCCCTACATAATTCAAATAAAAATTAATCGGTCACCTTATGTATGCAGAGATAGCCAGGGGAAAGAAAACAATCACAAATGTCCGATGAATAATAACAAAACTGGTAATTCACTACTGAAGCTAAGAAAAATTCTAGCGGAGAGTTGTTAAAACAACAGAAGTGAAGAACAGAGTCCTGTACCTCCAGGAGAGAGACAGAGAGACAGCAAAGACGACTCATTAGCGCTGGTTTATTATTGCCTGAGAGAGATAATCCTGTTTTCTTCTCAGCCGGGTGAAGGAACAAAACACTTTGGGCTCGGAGCAGAATTGCGAAACCAGAAAAGCGGCCCTTGTTAGATCTCGCGCAAGTCTTCAGATTCACCGCGTGCCACTTTGTGTCCTTGCATGTCGTTCACCTGGACCACTGAAGATTACAGGACACACTCGGGTTAGAGCTTTCCAGAGCACCAAACGCCACATCCTCAATCGGTGAGGATGCCAACACAATGGCTGAGTTATTAGAAGTCTGAGGGCTTATTAAATGTGGTAAAATGCTCCATGCTGGGGCATTCAGTCTTCAGCTCAGTTTAAAGGTAAAAAGACTAAATTATTTGGTTTTTTGAAATGACGGTAATGTCCTGGTCTGTATAAATGCAAATTATGCACCAAATGAAGTAAGGTAATGAATTACTGTAGGTAATAATAGATTTATAGTCTAATCTGGACCACAAAACTATAACTATAATGTATATTTTCATTGATGTATGGTTTGTTAGGATTGGACAAAGTTTGGCTAATTTTTTTTTATTAAATGTGTTTGGGTTAGTCAATTTTTTACCCAACTAGACTTTAAATAAAGCAGCATTTCTTAGAGTGTAAAAATGTGTATTACTAATCAAAAACTGCAACACAGGCTCATTGTGAAAATGTACCCTTTATACATTTCTGGAGAGTGCGCATTATGAAGCCAGAGATATGTATGGCTGCATTTAGTTTTTAAAATGAACGCTACGGGGTGGTATGATGCCGTCGACGGCTTGTTTCTTTTCGCGCTACCAGCTGACCGATTATGTCCATGTGGACGATTTTTTCACTGTTGCTAGTTTGTCCTGTAGCTCGCGTGTACGACAGTGGACTTAAGATGCCAAGAGGAGTTGACCACGACGACAGGGTTTGAATCCGACGAATAACATGTCCAGAAAGCAGGTAAAAGAAAAGGCAAAAAAAATTAAATAAACAAGTACTTAACAGGGTGAGAACTTGGTAAAAATTAGGCGGCCACGAGGGCTTTTCTTTTTCTGGATTGCATTTGAAAACACTGTCGGTTGTGTTTAGGGAAGGGGGTGGCTGGGGGTTATCAGTCAGTCAGTCGACATTGGCCTCTGGTGGATTTACGTCAGAAAAGCAGGCATGAATTCCACTTGTGAGAGAAATTTGAGATCTGAACAAGCGTACACAGCGGCCTCTAGTGGATTCGCGAAAACAAAAACTGCAAAAAAAAAAAACTGCAAAAAAAAAAAAAAAAAAACGAAGCTCCTGGGACGTATTTCATGATCTTCAAAAAAGTTTATAGGGTTATGTATCAGTAGTAAGCCTGGGCTGAAAAATGGTTTTATGCATTTACAGCAAGAAATGTACAATATATCTTCATGTAACATGGTCTCCTTAAAATTCTAATGATCTTTTGCATTAAAAGAAAGAATAGCAATTTTTCTACTAATACAATGTATTTTTGTCTGTTGCAACAAATATACCCATGCAAAATGGTTTTGGGGTTCAGGGTCACATATTGTATAATAATAATAATAATAATTTTAATAATAATAATAATAATAATAATAATAATAAACATAATGGTACATAATGCATCAAAATAAAAGTCCTGAGAAATAATAAATTAAGTCTATAATCTATAATTTGCTTCACATTAAAAAAATTTAAATACACTTTGCAAATAAAAAAATCCTTTTGCTTACCATTGATGACATTGTTTATATTTTTTCAATTCAATTTAAATGACTTTTTAACTCAATGACTGTTTGTCCATGGTGGATCCAACCTTGGATTACAAAAACCTAGCATTTTAAAAGTGCGCATTTATGTATTATTTGTAAAATAGTGCATGAAATTAGCAACATTTTCCTCACTATATTTATAATTTTTATTCTACCAATTATTTTTACATTGAACAGTCTTTCCTAGGATAAATCTAACATGTTACATCATGTATATTTGTCTAATTCAGTATTTACCACGTCTGTTCCCGAAGGCACACCAGCAGAACACATTTTCAACCTCTTTTTATGCAAACACATGAACTCCTTACAACTTTAGAAGAAAACCTGAAATGAATGTGTCAAATAAGGGAGACATCCAAAATATATTATAAATTAAATGATCAAACAAAATAAATTATCCATCAAAATAAAAGTCTTGAGAAATAATAAATTAAAAACAAAGCAAAATAAAATCTGAATAATTTACTCTGATTAAATGAAGAAAACATCCTTGCCTAAACAGATAAAAAATAATTATCAGCCTGCTTTATCACAGGCTGAACTGATCTGAAGTGAGTTCAAATTAGAGGCACTTTCATCATGATCCACACAAAGATTTACCCTAAGTAGTGTGGACAGTTTAAAAAACCTCCACTAAAATACCTCCACACTGATGGCTACATCATGTCTTAAAGCGCGAATCTTAGACCGCTTCTTTAAACATGACAATGTACTCAAAAGACCTCCACAGTCACCAGATCTCAATCCAACAGAGCAGGGGTGGCCAACCCTGTTCCTGGAGAGCCACCTTCCTGCAGATTTCAGTTGCTACCCATATCAAACACACCTGAACCAATTAATTAGGAGCTGAACACTATGTGATAATTACAGGCAGGTGTGTTTGATATGGGCTCTCCAGGAACAGGGTTGGCCACCCCTGTAATCGAGCACCTTTGGGATGTGGAGGATCTGCAGCAAGTATGTGATGCTGTCATGTCAATATGGACCAAAATCTCTCAGGAATATTTTCAGTACCTTGTTGAATTTATACAACGAAGGATTAAGGCAGTTCTAAAGGCAAAAGGGGTCCAACCCGGCCGGTACTATTAAGGTGTCCCTAATAAAGTGGCCGGTGAGAGTAGATTGTGCAGTCAAAGATTAATAATACCTCCTAAAATACTACTTAAGGGGCTTAAATTTCTGTAAATGCAACTTTCAGTACTATTTCAGACCCTGCGGACATCCTGTTATGAAACTGGCCTGGACAAAATTGAAGGCTACCAACAGTCTGTAAATGAAGAACACACTGGATGAATGTATGATAACAGCACACGTCAGAAAGTGTGGGAGTGCATCAAAGTTTCATTCCAGGTCCATTGAATTTCCATACTAGTGATTATCCAGAGCGTCTCTTCATTTATTTTCATTTGACTGAGCCGAGAGCCATTAACACACTGGCCAAAGGACAACCGAACCACGTTTGGGCTCATCTGAGCGTTTATTGTTCCACTCAATGCAGCTGCCAACTGTTTACACACATACACACACACACACGTCCGAATGTTGGGACTGAATCCAGCAACTCACCGGTCCTGCATGAGCCAAATGTCCATCGGGAGAACCGGCGGACACATCTGGACCAGGCCAAACAAGATTAAATATGGAGAAATTCTACGCCAATCCCATTCGATTATCCGTCCATCCCTTTTCTCTCTCTCTCCCTCTGATTCCTCATTTCTTTCCCCCGCTCATTTTTCAGTCACACACACTTCGCACTGCTGTGACGCCACAGTGAATCTATTACACACCTTATTGTCTCTAATGATGGAGCTTTGCATCTATTATGTGGCTTCATCCGTGAAGCTCGATTCTTCTACAATGGCTCCATTTCACAGAGGAGACTCTTTTATTATTGGTCTTTTAGACAGGTTTATTGATGCCGCTGTCTGTGGGATGATGAGAAATTATTTCTCAATTAGTGTTGCTTTAGTATCCCTGTCGTTTCTTAGATCTTCCGTTTTTGGAAAAGTCAGAAAAACTACAAAAGAAAAAAGTAAGATGATAAAATACGACTACTACTACTACTACTATTACTAATACTACTACTATTATTATTTGACTATTTTTATTTTTATTTTATTTTATTTGAATTGATTGTTCTAGCTGTCCTGTACTGTGATCTTGAGTGTCATGAAAGGCGCCTTTAAATAAAATGCATTATTATTATTACTACTACATATACTACTACTACTACTACTAATACTACCACTAATAACAATACTACTACTAGTACTACTACTAAATATACTACTAATAATAACAATACTACTACTACTACTACTAACGATATTACTACTACTACTACTACTACTACTACATATATTAATAATAATAATAATAATAATAATAATACATATACTAATACTACTACTACTATTACTACTTCTAATACTGCTACTACTACTAATACTACCAATACTACTACTACATATGCTACTACTATTATTACTACTACTACTAATACTACTACATATACTACTACTACTACTACTATTACTACATATACTACTAGTACATATACTAATACTACTACATATACTAATACTACTAATACTATTACATATACTACTACTACATATACTAATACTACTACATATACTAATATTACTACTACTACTACTACATATACTACTACTATTACTACTACTACTACTACATATACTACTACTACTATTACTAACAATACTACTACTACTACTACTACTACTACTACATATACTACTACTATTACTACTACTACTACTACTACTACATATACTACTACATATACTACTACTACTATTACTAGCAATATTACTACTACATATACTACTACTACTACTACTAACAATACTACTACTACTACTAATACTAATAACGAGAAGAAGAAAGAAAAACAAGACTTTATGTTAATCTATAGTTCTCGCTATACAAGCTTTTAACTATGACTTTTAGCTCAATAAATTCCTAATTTGCTGTTTATTATTAGTTTTTAGGGTAGTTATGTTGAGGTAGAAGCACTTTAACATCGAGACCAGCAGCCTGTAAGTACATTTAAGACTTGTTTCAGTTGTTGTGTATGGTTTGAGGACTTGTTTTCAGAATATCACACTAACTGTACACAAAAAAAAAAAAAAAAAAATACTAATACTACTAATACTTCCCTTTTTAGACTTTACAGACCTGAAACTTGCTTATAGCACTTATTTATTGTTGCTCTTGGTTGTGTAAATTGCTTCCTTGTCCTCATTTGTAAGGCGCTTTGGATAAAAGCGTCTGCTAAATGACTAAATGTAAAATGTAAATGTAAATGTATTGGGTAGGATTAGGGATGTAGAATATGATTATGCCAAATATGTAATTTATGAGTACAAATAAACATCCAATATTTGAATAATCAGCAGGTAATAATAAGCTACTAGTTAACAGTGAGATTTGTTATTTAAACTAAACTCTTACCTTAAAAATATACCATTAAATATATTGTAAAAATCTCAATAATTGTGTTGTTTTAGCCTATTGTAAATACACTGCCTGACAAAAGTCTTGTCATTGAGCCTAGTTGTAAAAGCAACAAATAGTAACTTGACTTTAAGTTGATCATTTGGAAAAGTGGCAGAAGGTCGATTTTTCTGATGAATCACGTGTTGAGCTGCATCCCAATCATCACAAACACTGCAGAAGACCTGCAGGAACCAGCATAGAGCCAACATTCTCATAGAAATCAGTCAAGTTTGGTGAAGGAGAAATCATGGTTTGGGGCTACATTCAGTATGGGGGCGTGCGAGAGATCTGCAGAGTGGATAGCAACATCATCAGCCTGAGGTACCATGACATTTGTGCTGCTCATTACATTACAAACCACAGGAGAGGGCCAATTGTTCAGCAAGATAGCGCTCCTCCTCATATTTTAGTCACCATATTAAAGTTCCTTAAAGCAAAGAAGGTCAAGCTGCTCCAGGATTGGCCAGACCAGTCACCAGACATGAACATTATTGAGCATGTCTTGGGTTAGATGGCATTAAAGATGAATTCAAAGGATCTTGATGAACACTGGGAGTCCTGCAAGAACACTTTCTTAGCACTTCCTTATGACTTTATTAATAAGTGATCTGAGTCATTACAGAGATGTATGGATGCAGTCCTCCAATGAAAAATGCTAAATATTCATTCTTTTTCCACTGCAGCATGACTTTATATTCTATACTGGACATTATTTCTGTTAAGAGACAAAACTTTTGTCTAAGCAAAGTGACACCGTACTGTCCTCATTAAAGAATTTAAAATCAAGGCATGATCATATTTTATATTGGCCAATTAAGCGTAATTTAGAGGCCTTTACCTTTTTTATTAAACACTTCTGATACCAAATGATCAACTAGAAGTTATTATTTGATGTTCCTAAAACTTGGATAGGCGACAAGACTTTTGTCAGGTAGAGCAAGTAATTTGAACAAGCAATAAAAAAATTGAGTGTGGCTGATTTGATAGATGATGTGCATGTTTATTAAAGTCATGTTTTCTACAGTCTAACCATTTTTTTCTTGGCTACATCAGATTTGGACCTTTGAATTGAGACTTCGAGAACCCCTGGTGTACGCCATACACAGCACACACTACTATTGCATCCAAATATAGCAGCAGGAGTGAGAGGAAGCAAAAAGCAGCACAGAGCGCTTTTGTTTAGCTTGTGAAATCAGGGTCAAAAGTCAGAGACGAGAAGTGACTGAGCTTTTCAATGTGTGTGTGTGTGTGTGTATGTGTGAAGATGGTGCTTGTAACACCTGTGTGCTTTGAACAGGCCATCAGCATCTTTCGGCGTAATGTCAACACTACGAGAGCAGGAGAGATCGGTTTCTCCTCCCGCTGGCTGCTAAATAAATAAAGCCAATAAAAGCTTTGCAGGTCACTGACAGTGATACACAACACTGCTCTGCTGGGACATGAGGAGTGTGTGTGTGTGTGTGTGTGTGTGTGTGTTTCAAACAATTACTCGCCATAATAACACATTACATATTCTACCAGTCACAAAACAATAATCATATTAATTATGAATATAGCAGCAAGTGCCAAGTCAGGTGGCAAGTAGAAACAGCAGAATGAGAAGCTAAACGTAATGTTTGACCACAAGGTGGCGCCACCTCAAAAATTTCAATGACTTTCGCTTTGGATAAAAGCGTCTGCTAAATGACTAAATGTAAATGTAAATGCAAGTTGCTAAAGATGCATACTGATTTTCGTAACAATATGCCAAGGTATTGGTGAAATATTAATTTTGGAATTGTGAAAAAATGAACAAACGCACTAACATAGATGGACGGCAGTTTTTACGAAATTTAAAAATCCATTTTTAAATTGAAATTTTGGGTCCCACTTTATATTAAGTGTCCCTAACTACTATGTACTTACAACAAAAAAAATAATACAATGTACTTACTGTGTTTGTAATGTATTTGAGAACACTTGTGGTGCTTTTGAGTTGGGATAGGGGTTGGGTTATGGACAGGTTTGGTGGTGTGGGTAGGTTTAAGGGTAGGCTAAGGTGTAAGGGATGGTCAACAGTGTATTTACAAATGTAATTACAAAAGTTAATTACAGATGTAATTACATACATGTATTTAATTAAGCATAAGTACACAATAAACACATGTATTTACACAATAAGTACATTGTAACAAACTATTAAATCCTATGAAAGTGCATATTAGTTGAGGCCACTTAATATAAAGTGGGACCAAATTTTGAATTAGATTAAAAATGGAATCATCTTGAGCCAAAGAAAGCACAAATGTGAAAGCAAATTTGGACTAGAAGTCTTGAGTTAGAGATTTTTGCCAAATTGAGGTACATTTTTTTTTTTTTGCCAAATTACATAACTTTATACGGTACAGTTCTAGAAGATCCCAGATAAAGGGTCAACGTGGAGTTCGATAAACAATGTTTTTTTTTTTTTTTTTAATTCAAAATGTCAGACTGTTTTTGGATGAAAATTATGTCTTGAGATTATACAGCTAATATATCCAGTATGGTTCAAATGATATTTGAACATGTGGTGGCACTAGAGCAGGGATGGGCAAACTCAGTCCTGGAGGGCAGGTGTCCTGCACAGTGTAGCTCCAACTCTAATCAAACACACCTGCTTATATAGTGATCTTGAAGACACTGATTAGCTTGTTCAGGTGTGCAGATTAGTGTTGGAGCTAAACTGTGCAGGACACCGGCCCTCCAGGACTGAGTTTGCCCACCCCTGCACTAGAGGGATTAAAGCAGACACTCCAAAAGGACTGTATTTATTGTTTAGATTGTAATCTGTGTGCCAAATTTCACAACTTTTTATCATACGATTCTTTGAGATCCCAAAGACTTCTATACCAATATAAGAAGAAGATTAATTTTGCAAAACTTTGAGAAGTTTGTAGGCAGAAACTCATCAAAAAAGCATAATAATTCTGACCACGAGGAAGCAACACAACGTTTGGTCTGAATATTCTAAAGCGCTGAAGAGATACCTCGTGTCCACTGTGGCGAACTCATCATCGAATTCATTATTTGAGAATGTGATTCTTTTACAAATAAACTATTTTTGTTGTTAGGATTTTTTTGTCAGAAGATTTTCTTGAAAATCAGAAAAATTGTCAATGTGGAGTTTGATGAATCATGATTTTTAGAAAATTCTAAATGTCCGATTTCTCAGTGACGAAAATGATGTCTTGAGTCAATACAGCCTGTATAGCTTATACAGTTCAAAAGATTTTTGGTTAGTAGATGGCACAACAGGGATTACACTCCAAAATAGCTGTGGTTAATGTTTATTAAAGCTTTTTATAATACGGTTCTTTGAGATCTCATTGACTTCTAAGGGCGTACTCACACTCTGCTATCCGAACTGTGCAGAGGCCTGTTTCCGGGATCATTTGAGAAGTGTGAGTGCGCTGAATTGGGCTCACGGGTTCACTTGGCCAGCCTTGGCCCGGTTGGAAGAGGTGTGCCTGATCGCAGTTCACTTGGGCTTTGTGTACGCTTTTGTGTGAGTGCAAAAAGCGCCTAAGCCCAAAACTGAAAGCGAGATGTGACTTTTAAGAGACAGTTTTATTAATCATTCTTACTGTTCAGTGAACGCAAACTGTCGTAGTTTATTAAAGACGCAAACTCCCCACTGCACTACAGCTGCGCCTTCAGCTAACCACCTCATACCTTCAGCAAGAGGACTTTATGATTGTTTATGAGGGTGAAAAGTGGCTGATCTGTTCGGCAAAAATTTGACTGCGTCACCGCATGCTAAACGACTAAAGCGATATAACTACAGAAATCTCTGCTGTGCTGAACGAGAGCGCTTACAAGACAGCGCATCATCGATGACATAAGCGTGCCCAGGCCCGAATGTAATGTGAGTGCTGGCCGTCAGGGGAGACGGGAGGGGGGACAAGCATGCTTTGGCCCGGTTCAAGGCAACTGTACAAAGTGTGAGTACGCCCCAAAGCAACGCAAGAAGAAGAACATTAATGGACCACTGGTCTATGAGAAGTTTGTAGGCATAAAATTGACCAAAATCTATTAACCCTCTCTAGGCAGGCGTTGCTGATTTGCAACTGTTAAAAATTTACTACGTTATTACTCCAGATACATATTTTATGAGTTTTTTTTTTACTCGGAAGTACCACTGCAGGACTTGGTTGTTCATTAGCAACAAACAGTTTCCCCACTTGCTCAACAGAAGACAAATAAGAAAGTTTCTTGGAGTACCACATGACAAAGTGACTCGGAAACATGACCTACTCAATAATGATTTGAGATATTGGATTTGGATCCCATATTGTTTTTGTTGTTGTTCTGCCACTGAAAAGCAATTTGTTACATTGTTTGAAAAGTTGTATATAAAAAGTTATTGTTCATATCATATTCAGTCATCAGTGTCTCATTACCACACTGGGCCAATGTTGCAAATCTGCAACATCCCAGAACGCCTTGCATGTGAAGGTCTCTCTAAAAAAAAGTCAGGATTCTATTGTACTACCCCATATGATAATTTTCCCCAAATATCAGATGTTTCCTGTTTCTAAAAATTAATTTGAGCCTGAAAGGGTTAACATTTTAAAAAGTCGTCATAATTCTGACAACAAGGCAGCAACTCAACATCTTTGGTCTGGATATCCTAAAGCCTTGAAGAGATACCTCATGTCCACATATCAAATCAATTTCGTCATTTGAGAAGATGAAAATTTGACAAATGAACTTTTTTTGTTCTGGGAATTTTGCCTGTCAGAAGAGTCTCATGAAAATCAGACTAAATGTCAATGTGGAGTTTGATGAATTATGGTTTTTAGAAAAATCAAAATGTCCGATCTTTTAATGACGAAAATTATGTCTTGAATCAATACAGCCAATTTAGCATATACAGTTCTAAATATTTTTGGTCAATAGGTGGCGCTGCAGGGATTAAAGCAGACACTCCAAAATGATTTTGGTTAATGTTCATAAAGTCCTTTTTCTATGTGACAACAAATACTTTTTACCATACGGTTCTTTGAGATCCCATTGACTTGTCTGTCCCATTGCCAGTCTATGAGATGTTTGTAGGTAGAAATTTACCAAAATCTATTAACATTTTTTTAAAAAGCCATTATTATTCTCACAGCAAGGCAGCAGCACATGTTTGGGAATATCCTAATGCCCTGAGGAGATACTTCAAGCCAACATATTCATAAAAAATCGTTTTTTGAGAATTTTTGAGAATCTTTTTTTGTTCTGGGAATTTTGTCTGTCAGAAGATTTTCATGGAAATCAGACAAACTGTCAATGTGGAGTTTGATGAATCGTGGTCTTGAGTCACTACAGCTCATATAGCCTATACCAGGGGTGTCCACACTCAGTCCTGGAGGGCCGGTGTCCTGAAGAGTTTAGCTCCAATCTTGATCAAACACACCTGAACCAGCTATTAAGCTCTTACTAGATACACTAGAAACTAGGCAGGTGTGCTCCGGGCAGGTGTGTTGAAGCAAGTTGGAGCTAAACTATGCAGAACACTGGCCCTCCAGGACCGAGTTTGGACATCACTGGCCTATACAGTTTAAAAGATTTTTGGTCAGTAGATGGCGCTAGAGGGATTAAAGCAGACACTTGATAATGGCTGTATTTAATATTGAGCTTGTCTTCTCTCTGTGTGCCAAATTCTGTAACGTACGGTTGAATAGAATCTGAATCTCCAACAGCAGCTGAATAAGAATGTTAACGCATGCAATAAGTGTCTAATGCTTAACCCCTAACAATAACACAGGGATTTGCTCTTGTATTATCAAAAACAATACATTTTTAAATCAGCTTCTGTGTATTTTCCACCAAAAACATCACTTTTTTTAACGCATCGGATCGTCGTGTTCGGCGTTTCTGCTCATTCTCGGTTTTGGAGTCTCCGACGGCACAAAACGCTCAACGCTCCTGAGCTGTCAGTCAAAGAGCCGCTGGGTAACTGCAATACAAACACAATTATCAGGCTGTGATGGCTCTGCATTACAGAGCCACCCGTATTCAGCAAATTCCCCACGGTCTCCACACACTAATGAGAGCCTTTAACCAGCACCGAGACCGAGAGAGACTGAGAGAGATTACCGCAGGAAATTTCGGAGGTGTTTGAAATTAAACTACCGGCGCTGGAAAAGGGAGAGTGTTTTTGAGTTTGGCAACATTTTAAGTGCGCTGAGAGCGTTTCAACTAATCTGAAAGCTACAAGTCTTGAGGACTGAAAATTTGTAGGCACCATTTTGGGTCACACTTTACTTAAAGGTGCATTTCTCGCTGTTAATAAGAATTTTAGCTCAAACTCAAAGTATTAATTTGCTTCTAATTAATAGTTAATCAGATAGTAGTTGGGTTTCTACCAACTTGGTAGTACTAAGGTTGTACTTGAGTTACTAATAATAGGGAATTCAGGAATAAGATCATACTTTGTAAGTACAAATAAAGAGTTAATAACTTAAAAATAGACAGGTTATATGCCACTAGTTAATAGTGGGAATTGATTATTTAACTAAACTGTGAAGTGATGTATGAAGGTATAGTACACTTAGAAGAATGGTTACACTTTAGTTTAAGTACCAATTCCCACTATTAACTAGTGGCATAGTGCTTGTCAGATAGAACCTTATAATTCTATAATTTCGTCAACTCATTTATTATATAAGAAAAAAGGCTCACAGTGGTTTCTCCTACTACAGCAAATCTTATTTATCTTCGTAATATTTTCCACCAGTTTATTAGGAAGTGACGATTTTGTTCTCTCTGACCAATTGGATGAAACAATGAAAAAATGATCTGCTTTATTCACAAATGTTTAATGCAATAAATATTGCGCATATCAGTGTAATTAGATTGAAACATAGCTATTGACAGTATATACAGCCTGACCTCACGAGGAAACTTGACTATTTTAGTCAAGTTTAGTGGCTGATTCGAACGGATTCAGTCATTCGAAAATGTATGATTTTAAAAAGGAGGCGTGGCACCAAACCCCACCCCTAATCCCAACCGTCATTGCTGCGGAATAAGCAATTCATACTAAATTGTACCGATGACATTGTACAAATTCATTGGAATTAGTCACTATATCAAAAAATTATGAATTGCCATGAGTTTGTGTTGGAATAGAATACATGATATGATTGACAGGACATTTGTAAAACCACGAAAAAGTACAAGCTGAAGCTCTAAAATTAGTACACTATTTACTCGTTGCCAGTTGTAAGAAAAAGTACAATTTCAGAAAAGAGAATTGGCACCAAACTGCACCCCTAAACTCAACCATGAGCAAGGATGAGCAAATTGTACTATATTGTAGGAATGAGACCGTACGAATTTACCACTCAATAAGTTATGAATTGCGTTGGAAAAGAATACACGACATAGAATGATTGACAGGATGTTTGTAGAACCACAAAAAAAGTACAAAAAAAGTACACGGTTTTCTCAACCATTGCCTTAAAAACCCAACCAGTTTCCTTTATTGTTCTCTCTGACTCCTTGGGTGGAAACTGTGCTTCATTCACAAATGTATTATGCGTTATTCTACTTTTGCGCAGCTTAGTCTATTTAGATTGAATCATAGCTATTGACAGAATAGACAGCCCGATCTCATAAGGAAACTTAACTATTTTACGTTTTGTGCGCTTAGTATCTAATTCGTTTGAGTTCAGTTGTATAAAATACGATTTTAAAAAAGAGGCGCAGCACCAAACCCCATCCCTAAACCCAAGCATCATTGGACGATGAGCAAATCGTATTATATTGTTCGAATGAGTTCGTACGAATTAGCCACTCAAAAAGTACAAAACTACCGTGAGATAAAGCTGGAATAGAATACATGACATGGAAAGGAAAGGAGGCGTGGCATCAAACCGCCCCCTATTCCTAACCATCAATGGAGGATGAGAAAATCATACTAAATTGTACCAATAAGATGGTACAAATTCAAATATGTAAATGTGAGTTACATCGTGAGATCAGGCTGTATATTCTGTCGATAGCTAGGCTTCCATCCAATTCAACTAGTCTAAAAACATTTTGTTAACTGAATAAAAAAAGAATAATAATCACATTAAATGAAAAAATAAAAATAAACTAAATAAACTAAGGTCAACGACAAAGAACAACAGAAGCTATTTTACGTTTTGTCTTTAAATGGCTAATGGCTTTAAAGTTTAATGGCTAATTCGTAAGAGATCACGCGTCTTTAGAGGATGAGCGAATCGTACTAAATTGTACCAGTGACATTGTACGAATTTATCGGAATTAGCCACTAAATCAAAAAGTTATGAACTGCTGTGGGATAGTGTTCGAATAGAATACATGACATAGAACGACTGACAGGATGTTTGTAGAACCACAAAAAAGTACAAGCCGAAGCACTAATATTAGTACAATAAAGCCACCATTTCAGCAACACAGTAGCAAATCACGAAGAGAAAGAAACTCTGGATGCTGCACGTCACTGATAAGCACGCCGCTCTCTCGAAAACTACAATCCACGGGTCTAAATCCAGAACATGTCCTGTCCTGATCCCATTTACTTGCCATCCACATAATGACTATAGCACTACAACTCTGACCAATTAACTTCATGCGCACACACACACACAGAGAGTCACAAATGCATGCAAATGAAGCCTCGCGCTTACAATCGTCCGGGACCCGCACAGCAGTTTTGGAGCGAGCGAGTTGATGAGCTCCGTGGAGACAGGCCTGACCTTTCCTTAAGATCAACACACATGCGTCTGCGCTTTCGCCACATCCCTCACCGCCAAAATGTCAGCGCTGTAAATGAGCGGAGACACCCGCCAGTCCACTCACCCGCCAGTCCCGCACCGTCCGTTCTGTCCCCTCAGCACTTCTGAAAGTCTCCGGCCGCGCAGCAAAAAAACTCAACACAAAGAGGTCAGATTCCATGTGCTTTGCTCTTATGCTTAGGTTGATTCTTGCGCTTTTTTTTTTTTTTTGCACAGGCCAGCAGTTCTAGCCCACGTTTATCTCTCGCACACCTGGTTCAGGCCAGCGCAGGTGTCATAAGGACAGCGGCTACCGGTCACGCCTGACCCCTCTTGTCATCCTGTGGTCATCGGCTCTAAAAATAGCAGCTTCTCTCGCACTGCTATAAAGAGCCGGCAAGCATCCAAACAGACTGACATCTGATCCGTAATTATATTTCTCTCCTGCTTTTGGTGCTGGTGGGACTCATATCACATTAGTTATGCTTTAGCGACTGTCCTCTCTCTCTCTCTCTGTGTGTGTGTGTGTGTGTTGATCTGGTGGGTGATAGTGGAGACGGCAGAGCAGACGTGTCGGATAATTAGGTTCTGGAATCAGGGAGATGATCAGGGAGCTGTCAGTCACGGCGGGCAGGCGGACGGGTGGTCAACAGCGACCCGGGCCCAATGAGGCTTGTGTCCATTCAGTGACGCTGTAAAAATGAGTCTTGTTTCACTGCAGATGTTCTTGACGGCACATTTTTGTTACGATGACAATAATCAGTGTGACAAAAAGAGAAATGGCTACTCTATAGCATTTTAGTGTTCTTACTTGTATATGCTTATATTAGTGCTTATAAATAATGTATCTGTACATTTCATTATTATTTTATAAAAATTAATTTGCTCTCATAATCTTAAATCGCACGTCATAACTTTCTTTCCTCCCTCAAAATGACTTTCTGTACTTCTGGTCACATGGAATGCCTTTCAGGCGGGGCTATCAGTGCTTTAGGGCGGGACTATTAGTGTTTTAGGGCAGGGATATGAGTCCTTAAGGGCGGGGCTACCAGCTATTTAAGGCGTGATTATCAGTCCTTTAAGGCGGGGCTATCGGTGCTCTAGGGCGAGACTACTAGTCATTTAGAGCGGAGCTATGTGTTCTTTAGGGCAGGGCTATCAGTCATTTAGGGCGGAGCTATCAGTCATTTAAGGCATGATTATCAATCCCTTAAGGCGGGGCCATCAGTCTTTAAGGACTGAGCTATCAGTGCTTTAGGGCGAGACTATAGGTCTTTTAGAGCAGAGCTCTGAATGCTTTAGGGCAGGGTTATCAGTCATTTAAGGCGGGGTTATCAGTCCTTTAAGGCGGGGCTATCAGTCCTTTATTGTGGGGCTTTTAGTGCTTTAGAGCGAGGCTATCTGTGCTTTAGGGCGGAGCTATTAGTAATTTAAGGTGCGGTTATCAGTCTTTTAGGGCGGGGCTATCAGTGTTTACAGTGGAGCTATCAGTACTGTAGTGCAGGGTTATCAGTGCTTTAGGGTGGGACTATCAGTCCTTTAAGGCGGAGCTATTGATCATTTAAGGTGTAGTTATCAGTCTTTTAGGGTAGAGCTATCAGTTTTTTAGGGCGGAGCTATCAGTACTTTAGTGTGGGGCTATCAGTGGTTCTTAAAGTGGGGGTCGGGACCCCCCGAGGGGTCGTGGGACAACGAAGAAAGGGGGGGGGGGGGGATGGGGGGGTCGCCTGGTGATTTTTAAAAATCTATTTATTTTTATTAAACCATAAGAATTACCATATTTTATCCCTAACATACTGAAGAGAAAAAAAAGTTTTAGTAACATTTAGTATATTAACGTTTATAGTTACTATATACTATACATTTACTTTAGTAGCTAATAGTTACTAGTTCTGTTGGATTGCGACCCCTGGGGTAATTACATTATATTAAAGACAAAGCAATAGCACGAGATGCAACAGATTGATTTTATAACCAAAAATAGACTTGGGTCTATGGTGTATGTGCGCCATTGCATGCAAGATTCTGTATATATGACCACCTCAGAGGATATTGGGGGTCGCGTTGTCATTTTGGGGGTTGCGGGCTGAAAAGTTTGGGAACCCCCACTTTATGGTTGAGATATCGGTCATTTATGGCATGGTTAACAGTCCTTTAGGGCAGGGCTATCAGTCATTTAGGGCGGAGCTATCAGTCATTTAAGGCATGATTATCAATCCCTTAAGGCGGGGCCATCAGTCTTTAAGGACGGAGCTATCAGTGCTTTAGGGCGAGACTATAGGTCTTTTAGAGCAGAGCTCTGAGTGCTTTAGGGCAGGGCTATCAGTCATTTAGGGCGGGGTTATCAGTCCTTTAAGGTGTGGTTATCAGTCCTTTAGGGTAGAGCTATCAGTTTTTTAGGGCGGAGCTATCAGTACTTTAGTGTTGGGCTATCAGTGGTACTCAAAGTGGGAGTCGGGACCCCCCGAGTGGTCGTGGGACAACGAATGGGGGGGGTTGGGTCACCTGGTGATTTTTAAAAATCGATTTATTCTTATTAAACCATAAGAATTACCATATTTTATCCCTAACATACTGAAGAGAAAAAAAAGTTTTAGTAACGTTTAGTATATTAACGTTTATAGTTACTATATACTATACATTTACTTTAGTAGCTAATAGTTACTAGTTCTGTTGGATTGCGACCCCTGGGGTAATTACATTATATTAAAGACAAAGCAATAGCACGAGATGCAACAGATTGATTTTATAACCAAGAATAGACTTGGGTCTATGGTGCAAGATTTCTGTATTTAAGACCACCTCAGAGGATATTGGGGGTCGCATTGTCATTTTGGGGGTTGCGGGCTGAAAAGTTTGGGAACCCCCACTTTAGGGTTGAGATATCGATCATTTATGGCAGTGGTTCTCAAAGTGGGGGTCGGGACCCCCCGAGGGGTCGCGGGGCAATGAAGGGGGGTCGCCTGGTGATTTCCAAAAATCTATTTATTTTTATTAAACCATTAGAATTAACATATTTTATCCATAACTATACCTAAAATAAAAACAGTCGTTTATAGTTACTATATACTATATAGTTAATATAGTAGCTTATAGTTACTAGTTCTATTGGATTGCGACCCCTGGGGTAATTACATTATATTAAAGGCAGCAATAGCGTCAGTACATTTTGATTTTATAACATCAGGTTATACTTTCTGGCACATTTAAAGCACTGACACAAATTTGATTGGTGTGTCTGCGTCATTGCATGCAAGGTTTCTGTATTTATAACCACCTCAGAGGATATTGGGGGTCGCGAGTCACTGACATTGTTATTTTGGGGGTCGCGGGCTGAAAAGTTTGGGAACCCCTGATTTATGGCATGGTTATCAGTCCTTCAGGGTGGGGCTATCAGTCTTTTAGGGCGGAGCTATCAGTACTTTAGGGCGGGACTATCTGTCCTTTAGGGTGGAGCTATCGGCCATTTAAGGCATGGCTATCAATCCTTTAGGGCGAGCTATCAGTCTTTTAAGTCAGTGGACATACGTCACGATAGTGGAAAAAATATCAGGAACGTTTCAAATGGATATACGTTACGATAATGGAAAACAGGACAATCTTAACTGCCATTTCATGAGCACTTAAGCACTGAGATTATTTTAGTAGACGCAAAACTAAGACTAAAACAATTGGAAAAGTATTTTCATTAAATTAAATTACATTTAAAAAATCACAATAAATGAGAAACTGAAAATAAATGAAATAATGTAAGATCAATGTAAGATCAAGACAAACTGAGAACAACAACAGCAGAACAACAAAAGGAGTTTGATTAATTGACTGAAAGGTACAACAGATAGAACGACAGACAGAATGTCAAATCAGCAGATAGAACAACAGAATGTTAGAGCAGTAGAATGAGAAGGACAGGTGTTTTGATCCACAGATTTGAATCGGAATAAAAAGAACAACGGAATGACAATGAACTTATAAACGTTCCCTTTAAAGATTATGCAAACATTTGATTTTCTTGCTATATTCGCTTCAATATTCCATGAAAAATAAAATAAATGTCCAGCTTTGGTGACTTTAACTTCAGCTACTTTTCAACTCTCATTTTGCAGAATTATATATATATAAATATATTCTATTCACTTCGCTGGCACTATAATAAAATCAAAAATATATACCTGTGAAAACAAGAAAATGACTACTGATTAGATGATTTATGCTTTTTATTCCCGTCTCCTTGAAATGAAGTGGCATGTCGAGATGCAATAAAATTAGATTAGAACATTTCCATTATAATCAATGAAGCCGTCTACACAGCACGCTCTATACTTATTGCTCATACGTTGCCTTAACAACCCGACCGGTTTCTTTTATCCTTTTACAGTTCAGAATATATATATGTTTGGATATACACTCACCGGCCACTTTATTAGGTACACCTTACTGGTACTGGATTGGACCCCCTTTTGCCTTCAGTCTTAATCTTTCGTAGTATAGATTCAACAAGGTACTGGAAATATCCCTCTGAGATTTTGGTCCATATTGACACAAGGCAGGATGGATCCATGCTTTCATGTTGTTGACGCTCAATTTTGACCCAACCATCCGAATGTCGCAGCAGAAGTCGAGACTCATCAGACCAGGCAACGTTGTTAGCTGACAGGAGTGGCACTGGTGTGGTCTTCTGCTGCTGTAGCCCATCTGTCTCAAGGTCGGACGTGTTGTGTGTTCAGAGATGCTCTTCTGCAGACCTCGGCTGTAACGAGTGCTTATTTGAGTTACTGTTACCTTTCTATCAGTTGGAACCAGTCTGGCCATTCTCCTCTGGCATCAGCAAGGCATTTGCGCTAACAGAACTGCCGCTCACTGGATATTTTCTCTTTTTCAGACCATTCTCTGTAAACCCTAGAGATGGTTGTGCGTGAAAATCCCAGTAGATCAGCAGTTTCTGAAATACTCAGAAAAGCCCGTCTGGCCCCAACAACCATGCCACATTTAAAGTCACTTAAATCCCCTTTTCAGATAGTTTGAACTGCAGCAGATCGCCTTGACCATGTCTACGCGCCTAAATGCTTTGAGTTGCTGCCATGTGACTGGCTGATTATAAAGATGGACAGGTGTACCTAATAAAGTGGCCATATGTTGTGTGTGTTTTCATGAAATGTAAATTCCATTTCTTTTATTTCACTAATAAAATTTCATATGTACACATTAAAATATCGCAATTAATACTGATTTGATTAATGTACATAAAATTAAAAAGTATTTTTTATAACTATTGTGTTTAATATGATCAACTTTTACATTTAACTTTAAATATTAATTTATTTGTTATTAGACTTACTTGCTGGCTATAAATGCAATAAAATAAGTCACCTTGTCTTAAAAATACAATACCACCTAAAAAAAGAACACTAAATCCCGTCTTTCATCACATACTTTTTAAAAAGAAAAGGAGATTTAAGATGTGAAATGAGACTTGACTTTCACAAATGAAATTTCAGAAGCTAAATCCGCTGGAGATGCACCTGACGACGGTGTTGACGGCGCTGCCATTGCTTTAAAGCAGCGCTTGAATTTCCCTCATGACCACACAGCGACGTGTGCCGATATGATCATGTTATCCGCTCATATCTGGACTATGAGGAAACGCTGCTGAGCTCAGATGAGTTTGGGACACATCAAAGCCCGGCTTTAGCCCGAACGCTCCTGTTAAAATCTCTCCGGCCTCGACTCTGATAAACACACCACATTCCTGCCGTTTATCAGCTGATGATACCAGTCGGCTGTCCAGCGGTGCAAATCAAGCACAGGCACTCTAATGAAATATTACTGCAGTAAAAGAACACTTAAAAATACGTTTGCTGTCTAAACGATGAGTCTATTATATAACAATAAATGATTACACATATTTTGGATTATGAAAGCGTTCAATTTAATCCCAAAAGAATGAACAAAAGGACATTCCCAAAATAAGTGAGAGACAGTCAAAGGAAATGTCACAGAAAGAGCAAGATAAATCAATGTCACTTTTATACTTCTGCAAAAACTGATTTGATCGAATCATTTGAAGAATTGAATCATTAACTAGAGACTTGATTTTAATGGATCATTTGAATCAGTGAATCATTATATGAAGACTTGCCCTGAATGGATCGTTTGAATCACTCCCATCCCGGACGAGCCCCCACATGTAACCGACAGGTCCTGCTGTACCGTACCTGTGCTGAGCTGGGATCGGACCGACGATTGCACGGGAGTCGGTTGCTTTAATAAGGAGGCTAAAGACAATGTCCTCTAACGTCTGTCACTAAAGCACCTTTAGAGGTCAGAAGAGGAGACTTGATCAGATTGGATAATTTGAATTAGTGAATCATGAACTGGAGGATTGATTTTAATGGATCATTTGAATTAGTGAATCATTAACTGGATTCTTTCTCTGAATAGATCACCTAAATCAGTGAATCATTAACTGGAGGCTTGACTTCATCTAATCATTTAAATCAGTAAATCATTAACTGGAAAGTTGCACTGAATGGATCACTTGATTCAGAGAATCATTGACTGGACGCTTTGATTGGATTATCTGAATCAGTGAATCATTAACTGGATACTTAATCTGATTGGATCATTTGAAGCAGTGAATAATTAACTGGAGACTTGCTCTGAATGAATCATCTGAATTAGTGAATCATTAACTGGAAACTTGCACTGAATGGATTATTTCAATTAGCGAATCATTAACTGGAGACTTGCACTGAATGGATTATTTCATTTAGCGAATCATTAACTGGAGACTTGCTCTAAATGGATCACTTGAATCAGTGAATTAATAACTGAAAACTTGCTCTGAATGGACCATTTAAATCAATAAATCATTGACTAGAGACTTGCTCTGAATGGATCATTTGAATCAGTGAATCATTGACTAGACATTCTGATTGGATCATCTGAATCAGTAACTGGATAATTCATCTAATTGAATTATTTGAAGCAGTGAATAATTAACTGGAGACTTGCTCTGAATGAATCATCTGAATCAGTGAATCGATAACTAGAAACTTGCACAGAATGGATCATTTCAATCAGTAAATCATTAACTAGAGTCCTGCGCTGAATGGATCATCTGAATCAGTGAATTATTAACTAGAGGCTTGATTTGATCGAATCATTTGAATCAGCGAATCAATAACTGGAAATTTGCTCTGAATGAATCGTTTGAATCAGTGAATCATTAAATGGACACTTGCTCTGATTGGATAATCTGAATTAGTGAAACATTAACCGGATTCTTCATCGGATTGTATAATTTGAAGCAGTGAATCATTAACTGGAGACTTGCTCTTAATGAATAATCTGAATCAGTGAACTATTAACTGGAAACTTGCTCTGAATGGATCATTTGAATCAGTGAATCATTAACTGGAGACTTGCTCTGATTAAACCATTTGAAGCAGTCAATTAACTGGAGTCTTGCTCTGAATGGATCACCTGAATTAGCGAATCAATAACTGGAGGCTTTATTTAATCGAATCATTTGAATCAGTGAAACGTTAACTGGAAACTTGCTCTGAATGGATTGTTTGAGTCAGTAAATTAATGACTGAAGACTTGCTCTGATTAGATCATCTGATTCAGTGAATCATTAACTGGATACTTCATCTGATTGGATCATTTGAAGCCGTGAATAATTAACTGAAGACTTGCTCTGAATGAATCATCTAAATCAGTGAGTCAATAACTGGAAACAGCCTGAACAGATCATTTGAGTCGATAAATGGAGATTCAGTCTGATTGGACAAATTGAATCAATAAGTCATGAATTTGAGACTCGCTTTGACTAAATAAAGCAAATATTTTTGAAAATAAAGATATATAATTTACTCAATAAGTGATCTCTCGTGTGATGGATGAGTGTCAGGGCTCTGACATTGGCAGAAGACTAGTAAACTCGTGTGTGTAATGTGTGGTTTCTGAGAGTTTTCTTAGTGAATGTCATGAGGGACAGAAGTGCTCATAAAGCTGAGAAAAACACTTGTTTAAGAGTTTACTGCTCACAGGAGACTCCTCGCTAATGCTAAATGAAACGCTATGCTAATGGTATGCCCCTCTGCGTCTCTGACAGTTGTTTTTAAAGTTGAGTGATAAATATTCACACTCCTCTCACCCATTTCACATTACAAGCCCACAAGTCCTGGACAAACAAAGAAATTAGTGGAGAAAACACACTCATTGAGCGGAAGGGCATCCGCTGCATTAAACATATGATGGAATAATTGGTGGTTCATTCCGCTGTGGCGACCTATGATAAATGAGGGCACAAAGCTGAAGGAAAAGAAATGAATGACTGTTTAATACTCTTCATGTATTTTCTCATTCTTAATCGCATAATATTCAGCAATTTGTGAAATTTAGAGATTATAGAAATATAAAATTACAGTAAATATAATTAAATAAATACATTTTTTTACGAAAGGAAAATCAATTATATATATATATATATATATATATATATATATATATATATATATATATATATATGTACAGTTGAAGTCAGAATTATTAGCCCCCCTTTGAATATTTTCTCTTTTTTTGCCCAAATGATCTAACAGAGCAAGGAAATTTTCACAGTATGTCTGATAATGTTTTTTCTTCTGGAGAAAGTCTTATTTGCTTTATTTCGGCTAGAATAAAAGCAGTTTTTAATTTTTTTAACACAAATTTAAGGTCAATATTGTTAGCCCCTTTAAGCTAATTTCTTTCTCGATAGTCTACAGAACAAACCATCGTTATACAATAACTTGTCTAATTACCCTAACCTGCCTAGTTAACCTAATTAAACCTTTAAATGTCACTTTAAGTTGTATAGAAGTGTCTTAAAAATATCTAGTAAAATATTATTTACTGTCATCATGGCAAAGATAAAATAAATCATTTATTAGAAATGAGTTATTAAAACTATTATGTTTAGAAATGTGTTGAAAAAATCTGCTCTCCGTTAAACAGAAATTGGGGAAAAAATAAAAAAAGCGGTCTAATAATTCTGACTTCAACAATATATATATATACATATATATATATATATATATATATATATATATATATATATATATATATATATATATATATATATATATATATATATATATATACACATATATATATATATATATATATATATATATATATATATATATATATATATATATATATATATATATTACAAAATACATGTAATTATCAACTATTGGCAAAACAAAATGTTTTAAATGTGATTTTAATATGATATTATGCTAAACAAAAGATTATCCAGTTGCTTAATATTATACAACATTAATATGAACATTATTATTAGTTACTCATTTGTTTTATCAATAAACATTTTTGATTGTTTGATTATACTGTTTTAATATACTATACATTTGATTTGTAATGTTATTAACAAGCAATATTAAATATTTTATTATGTATTACACTAAATAAGGTGCATTTATGAAACATAAATATCCAAACTATTCATCTATTTAAGAGTATCTGTTTGAAATATAAGATATAACTGAGCTGGGACTGAACCAGCGATTGTTTGCATGGGAGTCCGTTTCTTTAACAAGCAGGCTAAAGACATGGGCTGCGTCCGAAACCGCATACTTCCATACTATATAGTACGCTAAAATCAGTATGCGAGCAGAGTAGAATGTCCGAATTCATAGAATTCGAAAGTCAGTATGCGAGAAGTACCCGGATGTCTTACTACTTTCAGCGAGATCCCATGCACGCTGTGCTATCCCATGATGCCTCGCGAGTGAATTCATGAATGGAAGTGAAGCGATGCAACTTACGCAAGTAGGTTACATGACCATGACAAAATGGCGGATGTAGTACGTCCGAATTCCATTCATACTTTTCACATACATACTGTATAACGTACTTTTCTAACGGCCATGTAGTATGTTTAAATTCAAATTTAGTACCAACTGAGTAGTAGGCGGTTTCAGACGCAGCCATGGCCTCTCGCGTCGGTCACTAGAGCACCTTCAGAGGTCAGAGGAGTGAGGTTTACCTGTATAGCACTTTACTAGCTGGCCTATTACACTCACCCCCCTAAACCTCACTCCCATCCCGGACGAGCCCCCACGTGTAACCCATCGGTCCTACTGCAGCAAACCCAGCCTGAGATGGAATCAAATTGGGGTTTCTTTGAATGAGAATCGGTTGCTCTAACAAAGAGGCTAAAGAACATGGCCTCTAGCGTCTGTCACTACGGCACCTTAAGAGGTCAGCGGAGTTAGGTTTACCTGCATAGCTCTTCGCTAGCTGGCTTACGTAACATTCATCCCCCTTAACCTCACTCCCATCCCTGACGAGCCCCCACATGTAACCGACCGGTTCTGCTGTACCCTACCTGCGCTGAGCTGGGATCAAACTGGCGATTCTTTGCATGGGAGTTGGCTGCTCTAACAAGAAGGGCTAAAGATCATGGCCTTTATAGCGTCTGTCACTAAAGCACCTTTAGAGGACAAAGGAGTGAGGTTTACATGCAAAGCACTTTGCTAGCTGGACTCTGTTACACTCACCCCTCTAAAAATCACTCCCATCCCGGACGGGCCCCCACGTGTAACCCACCAGTGCTACTGCACCCATCTGAGCTAGGATCATACCGGCAGTTCTTTGCATGGGTGTATATTGCTCTAACAAGGAGGGTATAAGCCATGGTGAGGTTTACCTATATAGCACTTCGCTAGCTGGCCTTCAATACATAATATTTTTTATATTAAAAAAATCTGTCTTCTGCACTGCACGTCCGACGAGCTTGGTGGATAAATAATAGCTTTAATTATTAGGGTAATTTATTTCAACACTTTCAACACACGCTCAATTTAATTTAATTTTAGCTGAACTGCTCCTTTAAGGCAGTGAAACCCGAGCTCCTGCAGCACTGGAGTTGTTAGTAATTATATTAATAAAAAAAAAATCTAATGAAAAATCTCAAACAGAGAGGACGACACTTACTTCCAAGGGCGAAAATTGCTTTAATTGCTGCTTGACATAAGAGTGAAGAGTCCGTCTGTTCAGCCTCCAACACACTGAGGAGAAACACACACAAAAAGACAAACAGATGAGGACAAATCACACACTTCCTCTAATCTGATCACTCATTCAAGAGCTGCTTAATCTCTTAGCCAGAGAATCAATCTAAGTGCCCTTGTAAGGGGATTTCAGAGGCGGAAATGAATTGGAGGCCATGAAACATTAATGTGCTGTGTGTGCGTGGAGGCGCTGGTTTAGCACACAGACTACAGATATACAGTTATTATTATTACAATTATTATCCCCCCCTGTATATACATATATATATATTTCCCCATTTCTGTTTAACGGAAATATTTTTTTTCAACACAATTTTAGACATAATACTGTAGTTTAAATAACTAATTTTTAATAATTGATTTATTTTATCTTTGTCATGATGACAGTAAATAATATTTGACTAGATATTTTTCAAGACACTAGTATTCAGCTTAAAGTGACGTTTAAAGGCTTAACTAGGTTAATTAGGCAAGTTAGAGTAATTAGGCATAATAAGTCATTGTATAGCAGTGATGTGTTCAGTAGACAATCGAAAAAATATTGCTTAAGGGGGCTAATACCATTAAAATAAATTAAACACCTTAAAATGGTGTTTAAAAAATTAAAAACAGCTTTTATTCTAGCCGAAATAAAAACAAATAAGACTTTCTGCAGAAGAAAAAATATTATAGAAAATATTGTGAAAAATCCCTTGCTCTATTAAACATTCATTCATTCATTTTCTTTTTGGCTTAGTCCCTTTATTAATCCGGGGTCGCCACAGCGGAATGAACCGCCAACTTATCCAGCAAGTTTCATCTCTGGGAAACATCCACACACATCCACACTCACACACACACTACCGACAATTTAGCCTACCCAATTCACCTGTACCGCATGTCTTTGGACTGTAGGGGAAACCGAAACACCCGGAGGAAACCCACGCAAAGCCAGGGAGAACATGCAAACTCCACACAGAAACACCAACTTCGTACCAGCAACCCAGCAACCTTCTTGCTGTGAGGCGACAGCACTACCTACTGCGCCACTGCCTCGCCCTATTAAACATCATTTGGGAAATATAAAAAAAAACGAAAAAAAAAATCACAGGAGAGTTTTTGACTCTGACTGGGGCTGCATCCGAAATCTGAAGCCGCATACCTCCATCCTATACAGTACAGGGTGGGCCATTCATATGGATACACCATAATAAAATTAGAATTTTTGGTGGTATCAACATCCTGTTTGTGGCACATTAGTATATGTGAGGGGGCAAACTTTTCAAGATGGGTGGTGAACATGGTGGCCATTTGGAGTCGGCCATCTTGGATCCAACTTTTGTTTTTTCAATAGAAAGAGGGTCATTTGACACATCAAACTTATTGGGAATTTCACAAGAAAAACAATGGTGGGTTTGGTTTTAATGTACCTTTATTCTATCATAAATTATTTACAAGTTTCTGACCCCTTATAAAATGTGTTCAATGTGCTGCCCATTGTGTTGGATTGTCAATGCAAGCCTCTTCACCCACTCTTCACACACTGATAGCAACACTGCAGGAGAAGTGTCAGCACAGGCTTCCAGTATCCGTAGTTTCAGGTGCTGCACATCTTGTATCTTCACACAATAGACAATAAAGGTAGTGTGGCCATTCTTCATCAAAGGAAACCTCAAGGCCACTGGATATTTTAAATATACTGGATAAAAATTGCTACATGATGATGTGTTTCCCTCTTTAACCACTGAAGCTGGCACGTTCCCTGAGTTTTTTCAGCAAGATGATGCGCCACCAAATTATGTGTGTCAGGTCCGAGCATTCCTAGATGAACAGTTTCCTGAAAAGTGGATTGGTCGTTGTGGGCCAGCTGAACGGCCCTCGAGGTTTCCCAATCTGACCCCCTTTGACTTTTATCTTTGAGGTCATCTGAAGGCAATTGTCTATGGTGTGAAGATACAAGATGTGCAGCACCTGAAACTACAGATACTGGAAGCCTGTGCTGGCATTTCTCCAGCGGTGTTGCTATCAGTGTGTGAAGAGTGGGAGAAGAGGCTTGCATTGACAATTTAACACAACGGGCAGCACATTGAACACATTTTATAAGTGGTCAGAAACTTGTAAATAACTCATAAACAAATAAAGTTACGTTAAAAGCAAGCACACCATTGTTTTTCTTGTGAAATTCCCAATAAGTTTGATGTGTCACATGACCCTCTTCCCATTGAAAAAATAAAAGTTGGATCCAAGATGGCCGACTTCAAAATAGCCACCAAGGTCACCACCCATCTTGAAAAGTTTGCCCCCTCACATATACTAATGTGCCACAAACAGGACGTTACTGTCACCAACCATTCCCATTTTATTATGGTGTATCCATATAAATGGCCCACCCTGTAGTACATTATCGCATGATGCCCCGCAAGAATTCATGAATGGGTGTGAAGCGACGCAACTGAAGCAAGTAGGTCACGTGACCATGACAAAATGGCAGATGTAGTACATCAGAGTTCCATTCATACTACTCTCATTCATACTGTATGGAACATACTTTTCTGACGGCTAAATAGTAAATTCAAATGCAGTACCCACTAAGTAGTATTAGTCAATTTTTGACGCAGCCTGGTATGACCATGAATGGGCAAAAGTGCAAAGCTCAGTATGGCTGAAGCAAGTTCCACCTTCCTTTTGAATTAGCCAATCGCCAGTCTGTATAGCTACGC
>NC_133200.1:6200000-6227500 GCF_049306965.1 Danio rerio | reverse complement strand
TTTCTCTTTTAGGTAAGTAAGGATCACCACATTTGTTTCTGTTTTGCTTATTAGCAGAATAATGAGAGCGATATTCAACCCAAGCTCATTCTGAAAACCCAGTCCCACGGATGTTTCTGGAGACCGCAATTTCGGTAGCCGGAGGTACGTATGGCTGCATTTCCTTTGTTAAGCGAACGCTACGGGCGGTGTCACGCCGTTCCTTTTCACGCTCACCGGCTGACAGCTTCCGTGTGAAGGGCTTTCGCGCCACAACCAGTTTGTCCAGTTAGCTCGTCGTGTACGTCGGCAGAGTGGAGACACGAAGAGGAGCTGGCTGCGACGACGGCCGGTTCGAGTCCGGGGAAAAGCGGTTCCAGAAATCAGGTAAGACGAAAACAAAATAAAAAAATATATAAAGTGAAGGAGTTCATAACAGTGTGAGAATGTGGTGAAATCGGAAAACGTGGTCAAAATCAGACAAGGGCTTTTCTTTTTATGGACAGCTTTTGTAAATCATTGCTTGGGTTTAGGAAAGCAAGCGGGCGAGTGGGTCAATCGTTAAAACTGGTTGGGTTTAGGGAAGGAGGAGGAGGGTGGGTCGGTCGATTGGCCGGTCGCCCAGTCAATCATTCAGTCAGTCAGTCAGACAGACGGTCACTCAACAGCGGCCTCTGGTGGGTTCACGCGAGAACAGCGCAGGTGAGAATGGCGCTCGCAAGAGCCGTGTGAGATGCAAAAAAGCGCACACAGCGGCCTTCCACGAATTCGCAAAAACAAAAACTGCACCATTACGTACCTCTCGGGACGTATTTAGCGGTCTCCAAAAACATCCACGGGACTAGGTTTTCAGAATGAGCCTGGGTTGGAGATATTTATTGAGAAACTGTTATAACTTTTCTTGAAAGTCAAGTTTACGTACAATAAGATTATTCTGCCTCTAAAAAACTGAGATAATGGTGTCAAGGTTTTGGAAGTTTCTGATTGGCTAATTGACAACATTTGAGTTAATATGAGGCACAACTGTAGAATAGCATTTAAGGAAAACCTCAAACACACTGCTTCTTTGTGTGACAGCATGGGAAAATCAACAAGCCAGAATCAACACAAAAGCCAGATTACAATTTGCTAAATTACACTGGAAAAAAGACTAATTTTTGGAGACATGTCTTGTGGTCTGATGGAACTAAGATTAAACTGTTTGGCCATAATGAGCAGTGTTACATTTAGAAGACAAAGGGGAAAGCTTACAAGCCTAGGAACACCATCCCAACTGTGAAGTATGGGGGCGGCAGCATCATGTTGTGGGGCTGTTTTGCTGCACGAGGGACTGGTCCACTTCACAGCATAGATGGCATCATGAAGAGAGTACATTATGAAGAAATACTGAAGAAATTAACAAAAAAATTCTCAAAAGTAAATAAATTCTCTCATTATTCTGGCATTTAGCAAATGTAAATGATTTAGGTAATCCTAACAAAGCAAAAATAGTAAACGTTTAGTATGATTTACCATCAGACAAAAAGATGGTTATGTTCTTTTTTTTAAGAGGGTATGTAAACTTCTGGTTTCAACTGTATATGCGGTTATATATGTTGTTTATATACTTTATATGCTGTTATATATACTCTAAGTTTAATTTAAATTTAAATTTTAAGTTTAGATTTCATTCATCTGTTTTAAAATTGTAAAAATTACAAACAACATGTGTATAATATATTAATAATATACACTGACTTGCCTAATTACCAACTTGCCTAATTAACCTAGTTAAGCTGATTCACTTTAAGCTAATGAACCTGGTTAAACCTTTTAATGTCACTTTAAGCTGATTACTAGTGTCTTGAAACAGAACTAGTCAAATATTATTTACTGTCATCATGGCAAGGAAAAAAGAAATCAGATATTTTCAGAAATCAGAGTTATTAAAATTATTATGTTTAGAAATATGTTGAATCTCCATTAAACAGAAATTGTGGAAAAAAAATAGGGAGGGCTAATAATTCAGACTTCATCTGAATATATATATATATATATATATATATATATATATATATATATATATATATATATATATATATATATATATATATATATATATATTATACATTTCTTCACTTATATATACTCCTCATTAGTGCGCAGTAAAAAGTGTCTTTTAACATTTGACTTTCCTCTTTGACGTCATTATATTTCCTTCTACTGAAACCCCACTGTCCCATTAGACACATAAAACCCTTTTATTCCATTTCATGTTGCCTTACATTCTAGTTTTGCGTTTTTAGGGAATTATTTGCACTGTATATTTTTAACAACTTTCTTTCTTTTATTCCCGCACTTGACCCAGTTCCATATGCAGACCTGCTGTTTTCCCCACAGCTCTGAAATCAGCCGAAACACACAGATCTTCCTGTTTTTGGCCACAGTGTGTGTCTGAATGGGTGCGTTCTCAAAGGGACGTGAGTGTGTTTATGTGTTTGACGATCAAAGCTTCACTCGTGCACCTCTGCTCACTTCTGAAGCCCACAGAGACACACACACACACACACACACACACACACACGGGTTGATTTCATATTATGTTTCATTAATATTCTGTGAGGCGATACAGTGGCGCAGTAGGTAGTGCTGCCGCCTCACAGCAAGAAGGTCGCTAGTTCGAGCCTTGGCTGGGTAGGTTGGTGTTTCTGTGTGGAGTTTGCATGTTCTCCCTGCGTTCCTGTGTGTTTCCCGTGGGTGCTCCGGCTTCCCCCTCAGTCCAAAGACATGCAGTACAGGTGAGTAAGTGTGTATAGATGTTTCCCAGAGATGGGTTGCAGCTGGAAGGGCATCCGCTGTGTAAAACATGTGCTGGATACGTTGGCGGTTCATTCCGCTGTGGCAACCCCAGATTATTAAAGGGACTAAGCCGAAAAGAAAATGAATGAATGAATTCTCTGTACTCTTGTCTCTCACAAACAGACAAATACACGCACATAGGCACTCACGCAAATATACGGAGACACATATGCACGCTCACACAAATACACATACACTGTAATGGGTGTTAGTGAGTGTGTGTGAGATTAGCATGAGCAGATGTAGTTTTGGACTGATGTGTGTGTGTGTGTGTGTGTTGAGGATTTTCAGTCAGTCTCTGTCAGCTTCTGCTCAGAAACGCTTCATAAGCATCTTTCATAAGCCGAGCGTATAACACACACACACACACAGCACACTGTAAAATCACACATTACTTCACTTCAAGAGCCACAAATATACACACATATTTAAAATCATGTCGAATGTGTTGGATAATGTTGTTGCTAGCATGAATTAGCATGTCATTAGCATGTTACTGCCATTTCTAACGTTCTTAGCACGTATATATTTACATATACACACATTTACATATATGTGCGTTTGTGTGTGCGGATAGATGGATGGATGGATGGATGGATGATAGATAGATAGATAGATAGATAGATAGATAGATAGATAGATAGATAGATAGATAGATAGATAGATAGATAGAGAGATAGATAGAGAGATAGATAGATAGATAGATAGATAGATAGATAGATAGATAGATAGATAGATAGATAGATAGATAGATAGATAGATAGATAGAGAGATAGATCCTTGTGTATTACTCCACCCACATACAGCAACAAGCAGAGGACACTCTACAGACAAATATTGCTGCTGTTGGGCAACATAATGTACTTTTGAGACTTTTTAGTCGAGGATGTAGTTGTTTAGATTACAACTATGTCGTTTATTTAAGGATAGTGCCTATTTTAAAATGTTTATAATTTCTGAGAGACAGCGCGCCGATGGCCATAGATGAATTACCAACCTATATCACACATGATGTCACACGGGTTGCAAAAAGAGACCACTGGCAATAGTAAACATGTGGTGTTGTGCGGTAGGATGCCACATTCGAGTCCAAAAATAGAAAACTTAACTTTTACCGTGCACCACACTGCTTTTAACGCCAACTGCAGACGTCTTTGGCTAAAAGGGAGCTGAATGAAGTGACGACCTAATTAAAAATGCTGAACTCTGCAGTTGTCATGTTATATCAGGTAAGTTCACGCTATGCTGAATCATACACATTCCTCGTTTTTCATTGCAGCAATGATTTCAGCATAAACAGTTAAACATGTTGTTTATATACACGAATATGTACTCGTAGCAGTGCGATGTTGCTGTATATCAGCTCTGTTGGGACACTAAGGCACAACGCATGCCTACCACCAGTGCCGTTATACAGCCACATCACACTGCTACTCGTGTGATGTGCTTGCGTATATATCCGTGTATGTTTGAGTGTAAAATATATATATAAATAAATGCAAAAAATGCATTTTATGACCAAAGTTTTTGCTAGATAAAATATAAGTATATTATTATGTAATATTTTAAAATAATAATCATTTTAAATAATCATAAAAATAAAAAGCATTTACTCCATTAAAGTTTCATTTTAAACCAGACCAAACTAATTTGATCAAATTATATTACATAAATGGGAAACACAAAATGGTTTCTTTTTTATTTTATTTTTTGTAAAATGTTAGTTGCATTTAGGTTTTATATTTGCCTACATATTAACATAAAAAAAACTCCATTTACATTTCAATATTGTTGTGATTCTATTCTACCCATTTTTTGTACATTTTATTAATATGTAAATGCTGGATTATTAAATAGTTATTGTGGAATGGTAAATACTTTATTAAACTTAATTAAAATAAGAATTAAATATACAGTTGAAGTCAGAATTACTATCCCCCCTTTGATTTTTTTCTTCTTTTTTTTTAAATACTTCCAAAATTATGCTTAACAGAGCAAGGAAATTTTCACAGTATGTCTGATAATATTTTTTTTTTCTGGAGAAAGTCTTATTTGTTTTAATTTGGCTAGAATAAAAGCAGTTTTTAATTTTTTAAAAAACATTTTAAGGTCAATATTATTAGCCCCTTCAAGCTATATTTTTCTGATAGTCTACAGAACAAACCATCAACATACAATAACTTGACTAATTACCCGCCTAGTTAACCTAATTACCCTATTTAAGCCTTTAAATGTCACTTTAAGCTGTATAGAATTGTCTTGAAAAATTTCTCGTCAAATATTATTTACTGTCATAATATCAAAGATAAAATAAATCAGTTATTAGATATGAATTATTTAAACTATTATGTTTAGAAAAGTGTTGAACAAATCTTCTCTCTGGAAAAAAAAGAAATTGGGGAGAAAAATTATCAGGGGGGCTAATACTTCTAATACTAATACTTCTGACTTCAACTATATATTTATATATATTTAGTGGTTAAATGGGGGGTGTGGGGGTTGTGGGAGTTTCCCAGGGCCCACACATTTAGCGTGCGCCCAGAGACTTTTCATCCACGAGACCAAGTCCCAACCACCCCCACCCCACGCTCTTCACTTTCGTCCGCGAATCTGCTGTGTAAAACATATGCTGGAATAGTTTGCAGTGGATTCCGTTGTGTTGACCCCTGATTAATAAAGGGACTAAGCCGAAAAGAATATGAATGAATGAATGAATGAATAAATGAATGAATGAATGAACCTCTTTATGTTGATAAGAACAGAAACAAAACATGCCTGATAAAAGCAGCTGTGGTAACTTGTTGCTTCCTAAAAGCAATGAGATTTCCTCCACACCGCTCCCACTGACCTCTGGCCCGTTTCCAGATAATCTGGGTCAGATCCAGAAATCAGTAAACAGGAAAGTGTGGCGTTCCAGCGGGACTCTTTTTGATTTGCATATGCTAAACCCACAGTTAAACATGTATAAAGCACTGCTCCTCATCAATGCTGAATGGCAGTGCTTTCTCCAGAGAGAGACCCGCCATCGACACCAAACACGCACACACACACGAAAATAAAATAAAATCTCTAAAAAAAAAACTTCCTCAAGTCTGAACTCAAATCCCTGACGGGCATCTGCTACTGTATGGCGGGCTCTATAATGACATTCAGAGATGGCAGAAACACGGCGTTTATCTGTGAGGAAACGCGGCAGCAGAGAATTACAGCGCTCTGGAAAAAGTGCTGTTTGAACGCTTCAGAAACACAGAAACAGGTGTTTTTAGAAGTTTGATTCAGCCGAGGGTTGAAGCCCAACTCAATGTTAATGAGATAAACCCTCAGAGTGGCTTATCTGGTTTTGGCGCTGGAGCCTGAATTAACAATAAATAAATAATAATGCTAAAACTGTTTCTGCTTTTCCCAGTGGTGCTGGAGTTTCTGCCGTGTTTTCTGCTTCTGGAGGCTCAGCGCAGGAGGAGGCCGTTTTTTGTTTTGTTTTGTGTGTGTGTGTGTGCAAAAGAAGGTTTTAAAATATGCCTCTTAATTTAATTGTATGTTTCTTACTCTTAAAGGGCCATGAAACCCCCTCGTTTCAGCAGGGTGTTTTCACACCTCTACTTTGGAAAAAGTCAGAAAAGTGGGCGTGTCCAGCTCTGTTTAGGGGGGAGTGTCGGAGGAAGTAAAGAGGCTTGGTGTGAGAGTGTCTATTTGGGCGCGCTGACTTTGAGTCAAAACACACAACCACAGCGGACAATGTGACTGTGTTTACATGGACATCTGTAGTCGAATTATTTGCCAAATTATTAAATGGTGGACTTTAACTGCAGTTTGGTTCTTTCATTCTGGGAATTCATTCATGTTCCTCCCGACAAACGAGATATTTGATTCGAGGATCTGCTCTAAGCGTGTATTTTTCATGCAATGTTTGATACGGCACGGCGAATGAGAGAAAAAAAAACTCAGCATTTCCCGGAAACTTAGATGCACACGGCAGGTAGTGTTAGAAAGCCGCGTGTGTTATTCCGGTCACTAAATGCGGTGAAAGCCCTACACGAGGTTAAAGTTTGGTTGTGGTGCTAACATGTTTACACTCGGTGCAATAGTTAACTTAGTTCGATACGAACAAACTGAATAAACAAAGAGCACTGGTCGCTCACTGGTCACTGGTCGCTCACTTACCAAATCTGTAGGACAATCACCATCAACTAGAGCCGCGTCTTTATTAAGAGGAGACTTAAAGCGAATCTGGATCTCAGCGTTTGCAGATGAGAACAGCTCTCAGGTAAACAATGTTCCTCCTTAGACACGTAAGTTATTGTTGTCGAGCGTCGCGTACACTGTTAATCCACACGTGACGCCAGCTGCGCTCTCACAGAGAGAAAATGAAAACGAAACTTAACTGCAGCAAACTAATAAAGCAACACTTCACGCTTGTTTTGCCAACACAACGTGGCGTCTCTGTCGTGTAAACACTGTGACACTAATGAATATTAATGAAGTTGCACAATGGAGTGAGCTGATTGGTTTGAACCAAGCCTTACTCATGCATCAATGCAACACACTGTAAGACGTAATAAGACTCACTCTGGCACAGACGCCCAGTCTGCACGCTGGAACACACGCTATTATGTCATGGCCGTGACGCAGCTTCAAAAATTAGTTTCAAACCGAAAGTACGAATTTGCTTGAAATAACGCAAAAACAACCAATTTACACTTTTTAGTGAAATATAGGTGTCCTAATAGTGTTTTTAGCAGTGTGGGACACATACGACTGTCAACAGCTCAAAAAATGTGTTTTGGTGTTTCGTGACCCTTTAAGGTAGCATTTTTTGTTCTTGATTTTTTCAACAATTCATTTGCACCGACAGAACTGCCGCTCACTGGATATTTTCTCTTTTTCAGACCACTCTCTGAAAACCCTAGAGATTTTTGCATGAAAATCCCGGTAGATCAGCAGTTTCTGAAATACTTAGAAAAGCCAAACACCAACAATCATGCCACATTCAAAGTCACTTAAATCACCTTTCTTCCCCATACTGATGCTCGGTTTGATCTGCAGCAGATCATCTTGACCATTTCTACATGCCTAAACTGCATTGAGTTGCCGCCATGTGATTGGCTGATTAGAAATTTGTGTTAACGAGCAGTTGGACAGGTGTACCTAATAAAGTGGCCGGTGAGCGGTATGTTTAACTTGTTCACTGTGTTCGATAAGAGATTTAATATTGTATTTAATAATAAATGAATGTTTACTTCAACATTCTTATAATTTTAGCAGCAATAATATATAACATAATATTTACAAAAAAATACAATAACATTTTACCAAAAACTGAATAAATCTTACATTTTTTTCCTATGGCTAAAATTAAAATTATGATTAAGAAAAAAATCCATCTTTGATTTCATGTTGCCTCAAAAGCCAGCGAGCCTTCGTAGTGTTCAGTCCTAATCATCATTAATGTCTTTATTTCCAGCAGCCTGTGCTACTATACGTGTCCCTCACTTAGGCTTTGTCTTAATCCATTATTACACATGCTTTCGGTAATCATGGTTTTATCGAGGTTAAGCATTAAAATACAAACAGAGCGGCTCTCGTCCAATCAGGCGCTGCGGAGGAGTGAAGCTCAGGCACTTCCTGTCGCTCTGCCGCCCACTAATCTGCTGTCATATGTGTGTGTGTGTGTGTCCGTAAAACACACAGCATTTAATACAGCAACACTGAACATCTCAACCACTTCTGAACATCTTCATAACGCAAGACTCAAAAACACGGCTTTTACAAGCACCTGTCCAGTCTGAGCTCTTCATGAAGTGTTATTTCAGTCTAAATGCAAAGAAAAACTTACAAAATACACCTTTAAGTGTTTATTTGTCAATTTGTGTTTGTAGATTTTAATTACAAAACCTTTTTTAAAGGCAGTTTTGTCAAAAATGAGTCATAAATCTCCACTTCAGCAACTTTTACAGATCAAACAGCACATGTTTTATGCATATTTGTAGTCTAAAGGTTTTACTGAAGAGTATGTTCATACGTTTGCAACCTTTTAATGTTATGGATTTAATCAAATGAACCCATTTAAAAGTCCTAAAGTACAACCACACTGATTCACTAAAAAGAACCTGTTCATGGGAGTCATTTGATTGTGAATTAGGCTACTCTAAGTGTACTGTATGTCTTTGATTCTTACAAAGAACCAGTTCAAAAGAGTCAGCTGATTGTGAATCAAACCACACCGAATGTTAAATTTATTTATTTTTATTTTTTTTTGGTTTATTAGAGTAATTCACAGTCTGATTGCAATTCTTATGTAATTGTTACTCAAAAAGTTTATAAGCGTCATTTGTTTGTGGAATGAACTCCGGATGTGCTGTATGTTTTTGATTCTTTTAAAGAATCAGTTCAAAAGTGTCAGCTGTTTGTGAATCAAACTATATTGATTGATTCATTTTAAAAAAAGGAAAAGAAAATGGTTTGTTAGAGTAATTTGCACAATTGATGCACTTTTTTGATTCACTAAAAAGAACCAGTTCATGAGAGTCATTTGTTTGTGATTTGGACTACTCTGAGTGTGCCTTTGATTCTTACAAAGAACCAGCTCAAAAGAGTCTGATGATTGTTAATCAGACCACACCGAATGTTAGATCTATTTATTTTTTTATATTTTAACAGTCATTCGCATTCTGGATGTAATTTTTATAAAAAAAATTAATTAAAAAAAAAGTTCATAAGCGTCATTTGTTTGTGAAATGAACTCTGGGTGTGCTGTATGTTTTGATTCTTACGAAGAACCAGTTCAAAAGAGTCAGTTTGTGAATCAGACCACACTGATTGATTCATTAAAAGAAAGAAAGTGGTCTGTTCAAATCATTTGTACACTTGATAATTGTTTATGCATTTGATTCACAAAAAGAACTAGTTCATAAAAGTTTGTGAAACGAACTCTGGGTGTGCTGTATGTTTTAGATTCTTATAAGAATCAGCTCAAAACTGTCAGCTGTATGTTAATCAAACCATATTAATTTATTCATTTTAAAAAGGAAAATGGTTTGTTAGAGTCATTTGCACACTTGTTGCACTTTTAAATATGTTTGATTCACTAAAAAGAACCGGTTCATAAGAGTCATTTGTTTGAATTGGACTACTCTGAGTGTGCTGTATGTTTTTGATTCTTACAAAGAACATGTTCAAAAGAGTCAACTGATTGTTAATCAGACAACACAGAGTCTTAGATTTTTTTTAAAATAGGTAAATAGTTCGTTATAGTCATTTGCACAATGGTTGTAATTGATTTACAAAAAGAACAAGTTAATAAGAGTCATTTGTTTGTGAAATGAACTCAGGATGTGCTGCATGTTTTAGTGTATTTGAATCTTTCAAAGAATCAGTTCAAAACTGTCAGCTGTTTGTAAATCACCACATTGAATTCTCCATTCAATAATTAAAAAAATAAAAAATAGTTCATTAGAGTCATTTGCATATTGGCTGCACTTTTATGTGTTTCATTTCCTAAAAAAAGAACCAGTTCAAAAAGTAATTTCTTTGTGAATCAGACTACAGTACGTCCAACAGATTCACTAAAAGAACCAGTTGGTTTGTTGGTGAACTGGACTTCACTGAATACAGTGAATCACTGTACGTGATTCACCAGGAGGATCTGGTTCACTAGAGTCATCTCTTTGTGAATCAGACTGCACAGAATATGCTGTAACTGATTCTTTAAAAGAATCGGTCATGCTTTTATGCAGCCATTTGATTCACTAACATAACTAGTCTCTAAAGAGTCATTTCCTTGTGAAAACGACCGAGCTAGATATGCAGTATTTGATTTATTAATAATAAATGTATCAATAAAGTCATGCCCTATAAAGTGATTCACTAAAAATAAGCCAGTTGTCCGTGATTTGAACTGTGCTTGTAATGCGTTTTCGCATCTCGTAAAGGCATATAAAACATGTTGTCCAGTCCTCATTTTGTTTGTAGTAGCCTTTTTTTCAAACGGCGCTCAATTCATACTCCAAAATTACTAAAAATATGACTTCTTTTAACATTATTACACCGGAGATTCATTAGCACAGCAGTGAACACTAGCATGGAGAAATATATCAGTATTATCATACTCTTTCTTTCTTAGCAATAACTAAAAAAGTTACATTAAAAATAAAGCGTAGACGTTCTCAGACATCAGTACACTCCTGTTTTGTTCCCTCACAGACTAACAGACTCCTTTACCTCATGATGAACGCAGATAATCAGCTTGTGAGAGCAGCTCTTAACATCTGAAGAGCTTCATTCAATCCAGTGTTTCTCCAGTCCAGCATGTCTGCTGCGGTTGGAGCGTTATTATCATTCTCCTCCATTAGCGGACTCATTTACTCTCCATGCATCTCAGACCACGCTAATGTAATCCTCTCGTGTGCGTCTATCACAGGTTAGAGGTTAACACTCGAATTAAAGAACAACTTATGTGTTTCCATTGTTTAAAAAGGAGCAGAAGTCACACATAATTATTTTATGATAGCTACTTTTACACTGTGACATATCCCAACAAACAATTTTGTGTTTAAATAGACGTCTAAACACAATTGTCTTGGCTAAAAGAAGGCTAAACTTGGGCTGTCAGTGAAAATCTAATAGACATCTAAGAATAGCCCAAAACTAGACTAGTCGTCAAATACAGACTTTTTATGTGTAGTCATTCTTTTAAAAACAAATAATGCTTGCTGGGATGTTACACGTTTCCAGTTAGTGACAAACATAGTTGGACTGACGTGATGCAATGTGACAAAAACATTTAAATTACAGCCATTCATTTAAATAAAAAATTCTGCACTGCATGACCAATGAAATGGTAAGGGATATACGCTCACCGGCCACTTTATTAGGTACACCTTACTTGTACCGGATTGGACCACTGTTTGACTTCAGAGCTGCCTTAATCCTTCGTGGCGTAGATTCAACAAGGTACTGTAAATATTCCTCAGAGATTTTTCTACACATTGACATGATAGCATCACACAGTTACTGCAGATTTGTCGGCTGCACATCCATGATGTGAATCTCCCGTTCCACCACATCTCAAAGCTGCTCTGTTTAGATCTGGTGAGTTTGGAGGCCATTTGAGTGCATTGTCATGTTCAAGAATCCAGTCTGAACCAAAATTCTGACCCGACCATTCGAATGTGGCAGCAGAAATCGAGACTCATCAGACCAGGCAACGTTTTTCCAATCTTCTATTGTCCAGTTTTGGCCTTTTGTAGCCTCAGTTATCTGTTCTTAGCTGACAGGAGTCGCACCCTGTGTGTTCTTCTGCTGCTGTAGCCCATCTGCCTCAAGGTTGGACGTGTTGTGTGTTCAGAGATGCTCTTCTGCAGACCTCGTTTGTAACAAGTGTTTATTTGAGTTACAGAGAACTGCTGCTCGCTGGATATTTTCTCTTTTTTGGACCATTCTCTGTAAATCCTAGAAATGGTTGTGCGTGAAAATCCCAGTAGATCAGCAGTTTCTGAAATACTCATACACAACAACAACCGTGCCACGCTAAAAGTCACTTAAATCACCTTTCATCCCCATTCTGATGCTCGGTTTGAACTGCAGCAGATCATCTTGACCATGTCTACATGCCTAAATGCACTGAGTTGCTGCCATTTGATTGGCTGATTAGAAATTTGCATTGACAAGCAATTTAACAGGTGTACCTAATAAAGTGGCCGGTAAGTATATGTATATATATATATATATATATATATATATATATATATATATATATATATATATATATATATATATATATATACACACACATACATACATATATATATATACATACATATATATATATATACATACATATATATATATATATATATATATATATATATATACATACATATATATATATATATATATATATATATATATATATATATATATATATATATATATATATATATATATAAATAAATAAAGGTTTGCTAAAGTCATTTGCACACTGGCTGCATTTTGATGTATTTTTTAAGAGTCATATTTTTGTGAGTCATATTTATGTTTTACCTGTGCGGTATGATGTTTAAAGTTTTTGATTGAGCCTAAAAGGGTTAGCTGTTCGTGAATCAGACCACACTTAATGTTTGATACATTGAATAAAAATCTCCATTATAATAGGTTATAGCCTATCCTAATTAATACAAATTACACCTCTTTAACATTATTAAATGTACATAGAGTAGACTATTAAGTGACTGATGTTGTTGGACTGAATCCCAGTTCTGACTTTCATTTTTCAAACACATTGCTAGTTAGTTTATTTCACGATCTGAGGTGATCTATCTGCGGCTGCTTTTGGTAGTATACATGGTATGTAAAATCAGATAAGTAGCATTTAGCACTAAATAAACAAACAATCATTACCTGAGGTGATCTTTGTCATATGATGTTGTTTTGTTGTGACGTCGCAGAAATAAAAAGCGTTTCTGAAACAGAAATTTTGCACGTCTCTGTTTACGTCAAAAACTCCTTTTAACATTGAAATATAGCTTTGATTGCGTGTCGCGGAGTCTTGTCATGTAGTTGAGACACTGTGTTATCTGTTATGAGGTCTCGCTGTCATTTGAAGCTTTCTGTTACATGTGGAAGTACAGTATTTATTTCCTTTTATGTCGTACAGAAGTCAGTCAAAAAAAGAAGAAGTTGAGTAAATTGCTTTAAAGCTTTTGATTATATATTAGTTTTAAAGCATGTGAGGCTGAATGTTAGCTTACGAGTAAGGTTAAGGGGTGTCATAACTGTTAAATGACTTAAATGCATAGCCTCAACTGGCTTATTGCTTTATAAAATGACCCAATGATGACTCCATGTTCAATGGAAAATTTGTTTTATAACTAATTTGATTTGTGCTTTTAAAAATGTAAACCTAGGATGCGTTCCCCAAAACCATCGTTAGCCAACTAGCACAAACTGGAGATGAACCAAGTCAAATTTGGTAAAAACCATTCAGGAAAAGCAATGAATAGAAAAAAGATAATTTTCCAAACAATTTAGATTAGAAAATGACTTTGGGTTGTTGCACTCAACTCAACTCAAAACTTGTAGAGTCTGATGTTGAGACTGTCCTCTATCTCTGTGCCAAATTTCATTCCTTTAGCGCAGGTAATTTAATAGTTTGTGCCATAGGCATGGCTAGGTTGATTTTAGGGATCTTCAGCCTTCCAAAATTGTACTCAGCCACCCTAAAAATTTTTTAACCCCCCCCATCTCCAACTCGCTCCCACACCAGGCTTGTGCAAAGGAATTTAACATGACATCTAATCGAACTAAGGTACAATAGAGACATAACCTTGGTTTTCTAGATTTTTTTCACTGTTTTTCAGCAAAATTGATGTCAGTAGCATTAGCGCAAACATCAACTTATGCCTAGTTCAGACTGCGTGATTTTAGCCCCAATTTTGGCTCGCCGACAGGTTTTGAGAAATCGCCGACAAATGCCTGAAATCACAGGCAAATCGGTGCTCGTGCACGTGAGTGACAATCACACAGTATGAACTATCAAAGACGCGATCTGAGAGAATCGCAGATGAGTCGCCGATGCCTGTGAGATATTTGGCGTGCTAAATATCTGGAGCTGTCGGCGATTCAAATCATGCCGTGTGAATTGAGTTTTGACTGAAAATAACATCAGCGATCACCTACAGCCAATGAGAGAGCAGCTTTCACTTGTGTGTGCGTGTGTGTATACCTGCTGCAGGCCAGCGGGAGGCTGGGGGAGAAGTTAAAAGCGCTCATTTTCGATTTATTTGGACCCACGATATGGAGGAAAAACTAGTGGAGGTTTGACAGGACTCAGGAGCAACCGTGTCTGTTTGACGTTTCATACAGAAAGAAATTAGTTTATTAGCAACGTTGAGGAGAAATGGCTAATTCCCTTTAAACCCAGGTGAGCAAACATGTACATGTTCTACCCCATTAAAGGCTTCTTTCTCATTATGTAGTTAATAACAAAAGATACACTACGTGTTTTTGGCTGTGAGACGTAGTTTGGACGAACTTGTCGGCGATTCTTCCTATAGTAAAGTCATGCAATGTGAAAGTCCTTGTCACCGATCCATCTTGCAGTGTAAACAAAGCAGCGACGAAACACTAGCCCAGATAGTCAAGCAGTGTGAAAACATCTGTGACACGACTACTTTGAAAATCATGCAGTCTGAACTCGGCATTACACACCAAAATATAAACATAAGATTAAAATTCTGACGTTTTCTACCATGTCCTAAGATTTCATTTTAGGAGATGTGAAGTGTTAGATCAAGCCAACGCCGCAGAAAGTAATATTCAGAAGAGCATCTCTATAAGGCTGCAAAAAAGCAAAACTCTTGATCCAGACTCCGAAAGTCTCCATAAAACGATTGAGTGCTCCTGCTATCTGTTCCCCAACCGCCGATAAAAAGCAGCATTTTTCCAGCCGAGTGATCAGACTGCAGACCTGTGCGGCTCCTGGGACGTCAAACCTGCTGTAGGAACACTGCAAAAATGCTTCTCTTACTTAAAGTTTTTGTCTTGCTTCAGGTCCAAACATCTGAAAATTCCTAAATCAAGAAGCATTATGAAGACCAGCAAAGAAAAGTCTTGTTTTCAGAAATAAGAAGTCATTTACATTTAGTAGACATGTTTGTCCATGCGACTTACAAATGAGGAGGCATTTAGCGATTCAACAAGAAGAAGCAATATACTTGTTGACTTACTGGTCAAAAATGACCAGGAAACCATTTCAACACCAGAAAAAAAATTAAGTGAAGATTATTCATAAACTAATTTCGAGAGGATCACGTGCTTATGATTTATCACGGCCGGTCTCGCATTTGCTAATCACCATCTTCCAATCATATGAGCCCTAAGCTACTATAAATAGCCACAGTTTTCAGTTCATTTTATCTTCGTTTGGAAGAAACCCCCCTCCTCCCCTATTCTCCTCCTTTACCTCTGATTGGGCGGCACGGCGGCCCAGTGGTTAGCACTGTGAGCCAAACAGCAAGAACACTGCCGGCCCTGGTTCCACAGGACTGGTGGGCGTTTCTGTGAGGAGTTTGTATGTTCTCCCCGTGTCCGCATGGGTTTTCCCCGGGTTCTCCGGTTTCCACACTGAAAAAAATGTTGCATGCAGAACTGTTGCAAACAATTTATTTGTGTTGAATTTAAACAAACAAATTAAGTTTAACAATGTTCAACTTAATTTGTTTGTTTAAATTCAACACAAATAAAATGTTTACAACCACTTAACGTAAAAAATTGAGTAAATCCAAGGAATCATCTCTGAATAATTTTTTTCAGTGCACCCACCATCCAAAGACATTCAACATGCATAACAATCAAGCTTTTGACTAACCCCTTGTGTTCCCTTAGCTACCGCAGCAGGGGAGTTCTGAGATCCACCGAGCTCAGGCTCCCCACTCTCTCTGCCAACGGGAGGAAGCCCCGGGCTCGAGGAGCCCTTGAGCTCGGGGCTCTCTCCCGGGACAGCATGCCAAACAAGCTTTTATAAATCATCAGCTAAGTGTGAACTCTTGAAACAATGCTTTTTAACATGAAGTTTGGTGTTTGTTTGTTTTTTGTTTTTTTTGTTTTTTAAATGACCCTAATATTAGAAAAAAATTATCAATTTCTATTTTCATGAAAGCTGTACATACAGTATAGGGAACAATTACTGTCCTCTGGGTCAGTTGAAATAATTTTACATCACAAAAACTACAAGATTATGGAATTACCAGCAGATGTCACGTAATTCCACGTCATTCAAGTGTCTAAAAAAAGATTTTTATCAAATTAAATTCTTTTTTTTGCCTCTTTACTTTCTCCTTACTTTACTTTGACTCTTGACTTTACTTCTTTACTTTTGTGAATAAGGTAACAGTGTTGTATGCACTCCACTGAAGACATCCAATAGTCTTCATATTTCAAGAGTTCACACTTACCTAATGATTTATACATAGCTTGTTTGGCATGCTGTCCCGGGGAGAGAGCCCTGAACTCAAGAAATCCTCGAGCCCAGGGCTCCCCCCCTTTTGCAGGGCGAGGGGAGATTGAGCTCAGGTGGAATTATTTTATCAATAATATAGAGCACATTTGGATGGTGGGAGGAAACCGTGGAACCCGGGGGAAACCCATGCGGTAACGGGGAGAACATGCAAACTCCACACAGAAATACTAGATGGCTCAGCGAGGACCCAACACCATTGGTATTCTTGCTGTGAGGCAACAGTGCTAGTCACTGAGCCACCGCACCGACCATTCTGGATAAAGGAGGAAGAAGGGGATGAGGGGGGTTTCTACCAGACGATCCTTTGATTGGAGGATCATGATTAGCTAATGTGGACCAGCTTGGTCAATCATGAGCACACGCTCCTCTTGAAATTAGTGTAAAAATTAAACTACTGATACTACTGCACCAATGAAAATGATTCTTCCTGGTTTAAGAATGTTTAGATATTTGGACTAGAAAGGAGACAAAAACTAAAAATTTGCAGTGAAGAATCCCTCGACACCACCAGCGCTGCGTTTTTTCCCGCATTCGCAGGCCACATTCCCACTGATCCCAATTCAAATGCAGCTCGGCGCTCGATCCCGCTGTCTAACATCTGAACTGGGCTGTTTTCTGAGCCGCTGTGTTTCTGACAGCGCAGACGACAGCTCTACTTCAACAGGGAGCTGAACTCATCTTTCCAGGGAAGAGCGTGTCGTCTCTGGAGGAGCGGCGCATCAATTTGCTGTCAGAGACGCCGGTGGGTCGGTGTCGTCGAGGCACTTTTTGAGAGATAACGCAAGACAAGCAACTTATAGCGGCTCCTGCAGAGCACAAACAGGAGATGAGAGGCTGTGAACGAAACACTGCGGCCGCGGGTCCTGATGACAAAACATATGTCCAGCCCGGTGCATGCTGGGAGATATGAGGCTTTGTTTAACATATAATGCCAGACATTGTAATGTCAGACACCCTGCAGCCACAACATACCTAATGTAGTTTAACGTGAGCTTTTGCAACTGATTAAAATCAAGAGTTTCTTTCAGGGGGCATCTGAATGTTTTGTATGTCGTGAGGATTTAAACGAGTTAAAGATGGCAATATTTTGCTTGAATATTGATGGACAACTATTAAATGTCCAAAACGGTATGGCTTTTTATTTTATTTTGTAGCAATCATATATTAGAGATCTAAACTTGATATAGGGGCTGCACGGTGGCGCAGTGGGTAGAACGATTGCCTGACAGCAAGAAGGTCGCTGGATCGAGCCCTGGCTGGGTCAGTAGGCATTTCTTTGTGGAGTTTGCATGTTCTTCCCATGTTGGTTTCCTCCAAAAAAACATGTGGTATAGGTGAATTGGGTACGCTAAATTGTCCGTAGTTGCAGCTGGAAGGGCATCCGCTGTCAAAACATATGCTGGATAAGTTGGCGGTTCATTCTGCTGTGGCAACCCCAGCTTATTAAAGGGACTAAGCAGAAAAAAAAATTAATTAATGAAAATAGGTATAAGAGAGATAGACATTATTTTCATTTTTGGTGTTCTTGGATTTGGTTTGTGATTTAATGTTGTTAAAATATGAACTGATTCTTTTAAACATTTATAATAATAATCATTAATCATATAAATATAAAATATAATATTATTAATACCAACAACAACAACAACAACATCAATAATAATAATAACAACAACATCAATAATAATAATAATAATAATAATAATAATAATAATAATAATATTAATAACAACAACATCAATAATAATAATAATAATAATAATAATAATAATAATAATGATAATAATAATAATGATAATAATAATAATAATAATAATAATAATAATAATAATAATAATAATAATAATAATAATCAAAGGTATTTAAAAATTTTCAACAATTGAATATAAAAGCCTAAAAATATCCAAAATTATTACAGATTTTGTATGATGGTACAAATAAGTATTTAAATATACATGTGACATATAATTAATTTATTATAAAATAAGCTTTGGTTTTCTCATACAACATTTAGCGTCAACATTTACAATATTTATACAACAGTTCTGTCTGGTTCTTGAATCTGATTGGCTGATATCCATGCGATAATCTGCAAATAACAGCATTTGTCCAGCCTCTTAACCCTTGTGTATAACTCCGCCCACATACAGCAATAAGCAGAGGACACTCTACAGTTTGACAAATATTGCAGCTGTTGGGCAACATAATGTACTTTTGAGGGGTTTTTTTTTTAGTCGAGAACGTAGTTGTTTAGATTATAACAATGCAGTTTATTTTTAAGAATAGTGCCTATTTTAAAACACTTCTAATTTTGGAGCTTCGGATTCAGTGCATCGGCTGCCATAAGCCTGTCTGAGCAGACCAAAGAAAGTGATGGTTGACATTCTGCCACAAGATGGCGACAGAGAAAGCATAATAAAGTCCTGGTGTGGAACGCACAAATAAAGTGCGTTATTCGCGCATAAATAGACCAGCTGAGCCCAATTTGATTACCTGTTGTCCTGTGTCAGCAGGAAGATTTTCCCCCTGGGACACCAACAACAGGCGCTACGTCATGATCACACTCCTACAAGACAAAACTCATGATTGGTTAACCTGGCGCGAATGTCCGCCAAAGTTCAGATTTTCTGCCGCAGGATGTCCACTCGCGTCTTTGCATTGACTTAACATGTAAATCACTCATGCTTGACGCTTTATCTGCGTATGGTGTGAACGCAGCATTAGAGAGAGGAAAACTCAGCGTTTTCTTAACGTCAGTTTTAAACAACACCCGAACAAATCATTATTAATCAGGTAAGTGACATTCGGAGTCGATCTCTCTATTTTATATTTTGCATTGCTGAATTTATAACACAGAAATTTAGAACACAGAAAGGCTTTTTTGGGGTTAATTATTGTGATCTCCCTACTGAAACAGAGAAATACTGAGAAATCTCTGTAGACTGATGGCATTTCGTGCCGTTCAGCCTTATAATCTTAACATGTGAGAAAAAATGACCCGTTTTTTCATCACTTCAGACATTACGCTAGAGAATCATTCAAACACTAACTCTAAAATGATGGATTGGTAACAGTTCTGCTGCTCTGACGTCATCTGCAGATGTGAATGAATGGCGGAAGAAAGTAGTTCCTCATGCAAAAAGGGATTTAAGACTCTCTTGTGTTTGATTTTCTTTTTTATATCCACAATAAAGCCATTGAACTGTTGTATAAATGCAATATCACACTTGTAGCAATGCGATAGAGCTGTATATCGGCACTGGTGAGGAGCACTAAGGCACTCAACGCCACCTCCCAATTTTTATAAAATAAAATACAACAAATTCATTAATAAATGCAAATGAAAATGTATTTAAATGTATGTGTAATAAATATGTTTGATAATAAATGATATACATGAAAAAGCCTATAATAACATAACTTTTTAAAATTAAATAAAATAAAAGTTACTTAAATGCTTGAATGAAAAATTTGTTTCACAACTTGTCATGATAACCAGCGTACTCTATAAGATCGCTGGACTTCATTCACAATAACCATGGACTACAATTCCGCTATTTCTGGACTACATTTTCATACATGCACTCCGCTCACACATGCTTCCTCATCTAGACTGATTACACTCGCACCACCTGAGGATTGTCAGAGACTGATTGCACACACTATTTAAGCAACACACTAACTCATTCACGTTGCCGAGTCTTGTTATCTGTATAGTAACACTACAACACGTTTTCCTAGTCTTGTTTTCTTGTGTTTTGAACCTTGAGGGATGCATGCACGTTATTTTTTATTATTTGTATTTTAGTATTACTTTTAAATATATTTCTTTGTATTTTTAATATCATTTTTTTAGTTTTATTGTCTAGATTATTTTATTGTAAAGCACTTTGGATCAACTACGGCTGTGTAAATTGTGCTCTATAAATAAAGTTTGCCTTGCCTTGCCTTGCCTTGTTAGCCTTTTCATCTTAGTCTGCCGCCTGCCTTCTGACCACTCGCCTGATCTTTTGACAACGATTCTGGACTTCCCTTGTATATCTGTTAGCACCTTTGCTTGCCTGACTTTGAATAAACCTGCATGTGGATCCAAACTTCTGTTGTTTGTGTCCCTCCACTCGTTACACAACTAACATAATTTAAAAAAAAGCGTAAAATTCTTGTATATACGTAGACTTTTTGGCTCAATATCATTACAGCCCTAAAGAAATTTAATAATTTGTTTTTGATTGGCTACACAACAAACCAATGTTGTCCAATGACTGGCCGAGTGAACCTTCCTAAGTCTTAAAATGTCACTTTAAGCTAAATACTAGTATCTTGCAAAATTACTAGTAAAATATAATGTACTGTCTTCATAGCAAAGACAAAATTAAATACACATTACTTAACTTGAATATGAACAGAATATGTTGATTCATGTTGTCTTCAGACATATTTGTCGAATAAACTCACGGCGAGACAAAACATTCCCGCCTGAACCTGCTCAGACAGACACAAGTGAGGGAATCTGCAGTGAACGCTGACAGGAGGCCGCCGCAGATCAACGCCACTGATATGACACATATATGAACAACAGCGCTGCTGGCAGAACAATTTGGTGCGGTGAAACGTGTGTGGGAAAGCAGCGTTTGACCGACAGCTGGAGAAATGCTCTGTCAATCTCTGAACCTGACAGCGTTTCTAAACACAGAAGAAAAGAAAGAGCCAAAACCAGCCATTACAGGAGACAGCAGATCCACAGAGCTGACAGAAGAGAGATTCATCATGCTAACAGACGCTAGCAGACCTTTAGCACAACAGCAATACATGCTAATCATGACATCAGATCAGGCGCTAGCAAAAAAATGAAAAATGCTATGACAATGCTACAATAATAATCCATAACCAGGTTAACGATACGTTTTCTAACGTCCAATAACCATAAATTGACCTTCCAAGAATTCCCTTTAAAAACTTTTATGCTTTTTATTATGCTAACATTATTGTGGTTCGTTTTAGTTTTTTTTCCCCTCATTAGTGATGTACATTTGAGTTTTAGGTTACATCTAATGTTGATAAATAATGTTTATTCCATTATTTTTAATTTTGCGTGTGTTACTGTGATGATGTTCAGTAGTTGTGTGTTGTTTGTGATAAGCTTTGATTCATTATGAGACTTTGTCTGTGAATTCTGTCTGCATATCAAGGGAAATGATGTGTAGATGTACTTCAAAACACTGGTGTGTAATAATTAATTAATACAAATACGGTAGTTTACTGTAAAATGTTGAAAATTATTTTCAGTTTTTACCGTATTGTTAACAGTAAAGTTCAGTAAAGCGTTTTTACAGTAAATTTTATGAATATTTTGATCATGAGACTGAATTATTACAGTTTTTACTGTATTATTGTTAACAGTAAAGTTCTGGCAACCACAGCGCCCGTTTTTTTACAGTAAATTTTATGGATTTTTTTTTCATCGTAAGACTGAATTCCTTACAATTAGAGCTACGTGACACTGAAAAAAAATATATACAATATTGTTGTTGAGTATTGCGATAACGATATTTCTTACGATGAAACATTTTCTTATTTTTATTAGCTACTTTTGTAAATCATTTCTTTATTTAAAGATATTACAATAAACAGCTAAAGACATATTTCTGATCTAATTTAGACAAAAAAAAAAATGGTGTCAAACTGCAAACGTTTAGTCTTTAAAACACTGTAAATGAGTGAATAAAGTCAGACTATTCTGATTGCCTGTTGTCTCGACTCCCACCATAAGTATTTACTTTCAGCTCCAGCCAATAGCAGTACACAAACTACTGGAGGAGGCGGGGATAAAGAGAGTAAGGCCCCATCTTATAGGACACATATATGAACAACAGCGCTGCTGGCAGAACAATTTGGTGCTGCAATTCATGTGTGGCGAAGCAGCGTTTGACCGACAGCTGGAGAAACGCTCTGTCAATCTCTGAACCTAATACTGGTGTATAGTACTAAATTAATGAAATGTGGTAATCTACTGTAAAATGTAGAAAATGATTTACAGTTTTTACCGTATTATTGTTAACAGTAAAGTTCTGGCAACCTTAGCGTTCTTTTTTTTACAGTAAATTTTATGGATATTTTGATCATTAGACTGAATTCCCAACAGTTAGGGCTTGAAAAAATATACAATATTGTTGTCTCAAATTATTATTAAACAGGTAAGTCGATCTCTCTCTTTTGTATGTTGCAGTGCTGTATTTATACTATATAAATGTAGTGTATTGAGTGTGAGACGCAACTTGCGTATCAATAAGGTGTGCTGTGTTGGCAGAAAGAAAAAAGAAATGCCCACATAGGTTTAGCATTTTTCCATATCGCAAACACAACAGTAATCTGCTAGTGTTTGCGTTGCTTTTTTGGGGGTTAATTATTGTGATATCCCAATTGCAACAGAGAAATACTGTAGACTGTAACACTGCATTACTGTAGGGAAATATCTCTGTAGATTGATGGCATTTCATGCCGTTCAGCCTTATAATCTTAAAATGTGAGCCAAATCACCTGTTTTGTCATCAATTTAGACATTACGCTAGAGAATCATTCAAACACTGGCTCTAAAGTGAGATTGGTGAAATAGTAATGGCTTCTGCTGTTTTGACGTCAGCTGCAGATGTGAATGAGTGGTGGAAGAAAGTAGTTCCTAATACAAAAGGTTTTTTAAATTCTCAGTGTTTGATTTTCTTTTTTTTATACACACGATTATGCCATCGAACTGTTGAATAAATGCAAAATCACACTTGTAGCAGTGCGATATGGCTGTATATCGTCATTGGTGAGACATTAAGGCACTGGGTCAACAGCCTCTTGCCAACGCACACCTCCCACCATATATGCACACACACACATATATATATATTCTATAATAAGATTTCTAGAGAAAATCACATTATGAGTTTTCAAAACATTCACCTGGAAATACCAACAAAAGAGAAATAATATGTAAATACCATAACATTGATATATTATATGGCAGCATGGCAAACCTTTACAAAAATGACAGTGCCAGAGTACAATGAAGACATCAATGACTTTATTCAGCACTGAAGTCAACATGAAACAGCATTTATAACTGCTCGCACTCCTCTTAAGTGTCATTGAGAGTCAGTATAAGAGACTGTCTGAGGTAAACGGAGTCGGCTCTGATTTAATGCTGACTTTAAAGGTGACATATCAGGAACATCTGACCTTTTTCTGTGTTATACAGCTAAAATTGGGTCCCGGGTGCATCTAGGAACTCGAAGAATGTGAAAAAAGGAAAAGCAGTAACTTTGTTTAAGCTTTTTTCAGCAAACTTAAGGAGTAATTCGGCAGATTTGGCTCTAGCGATATTAAAAAGAGATCTTGTTATATATCACACACCGTAAAAGGCACAGTATGTTATTTTTGCCACTAGAAGGTGCATATTCACAACAAACAAAGGCGAGATACCATGACAAACTAGGTTTTACCAGTCAACCAACAATTCTGTTATCTAACCAATAACAAAAACCTAAAAAAATAAGTATTTATCGGCTGGTAAGACATTTGAATGGCCTAAAATTGATAACATATACTTTTTAATAAATAGTTTTGAAATAAAACAAACAGTTTTTTAACCTCAGGTCATTTCCTGATGAACTTGCATGGTACACAATTTTTGCCACTAGAGGGTGTGTTTTCCAAACAAACAAAGGCGTGATAACATTACAAACAAGCATTTATCTGCCGACCAGTTCTGTTATCTTACCAATAACGAAAACCAAAATAATTGCATTTATAGGTCAGTAGTTCATTTTTATGGGTTGAATTTGATAACATTACACATAATATGATTTTAAATAAATATTTCTGATGTAAACCAATCAGTTTTTACCCTGATTTTTAAGTACAGTATGCAACATCCGTTACTAGAGTGTGTAATGCCAAAACAAACAAAGCTGAATAGCATTACAAATGAGTTGTTGTTGTTTTTTTTATCAACCAACAGTTCTGTTATCTAACAAATGACGAAAACATAAATTTGTTTAATTTTTATGGCTAGTAGTTAAATTTTGTGCGCTGAAATTAATAAAATGATATGCTTTTATATGCACAGTATGTAATTTTTACCACTAGAGGGCACAAATTCAAAGCTGTGTAAAAACATATGCTGGACAAGTTGGCGGTTCATTCCGCTGTGGCGACCCCAGATTAATAAAGGGACTATGCCAAAAAGAAAATGAATGAATGAACAATCAGTTTTTATCCACAGATAATTATCTGATGAACTTAAAAAGCACAATGTATAATTTTTACCACTAGAGTGCAAGTATTCACAACAAACAAAGGCGTAATAATATTATAAACAAGCATTTATCAGTCAACCAACATTTTTGTTATCTAACCAATAACAAAAGCCTAAAAAATAAGCCTTTGCTGGCTGGAAATAAATGTTTATGGGCTGAACATCACACATGTGCTTTTTAATAAACAATTCTGAAGTAAAACAATCAGTTTTTATCCTCAGATCATTTCCTGATGAACTTAAAAAATGCAGTATGTAAGCTTTTCAACTAGAGGGCGACCAACAATTCTGTAATTTAACCAATAACAAAAACCTAAAAACTTTTGTATTTATAAGTCTGTAATTGATTTTTACTGAAATTGATAACATTATATGCTTTTTAACGAATAAATCTGATCTAAAACTATCAGTTTTAATCCTTAAATAATTATCTGATGATCTAAAAAAAGCACAGTCTATAACTTTTGCCACTAGGGGGCGCATATTAACAACAAACAAAGGCGTGATAACTTTACAAACAAGCATTTATCACTCAGCCAACAATTTTGTTATCTAAACAATAACAAAACCCTAAAAAATGAGCATTTATACATCTGTAATTGATTTTTATGGGCCGAAATTGACACAAATGCTTTTTAATAAATAAAGTAATCAAGTAAGTTAATTAAATAATTTATTATTTTATTTAAATTAAGTAAAACAATCAGTTTTTATCCTCAGATATCAGTCAACCAATTCTGTTATCTAAATAAAAATGCAAACCTAAAAATAAGCATTTACTGGCTGGTAATAATTTTTATGGCCTGAAATTGATAAAATAGTCAATCAAAATTATTAAATAATATTTTAATTAATACTTTTAAAGTAAAACAGTTTTTTATCCTCAAATAATTTCCTTAAGAACTTAAAAGACAATGTCATTTTCGCCACTAGAGGGCGCCTAATTAACAACAAACAAAGGCGTATTTACATGACGCTGTGACTAAATGTGAAATCATAGGAGTTGTGGTCTTCATTACATTCTATGGGACTCCTGCAGAAGTCATGTTGATGGATAAACTATATATTCATCGAAGTAAGAAGCAGAGTAAGACTGAAAGCTAGAAGTAAATTAGAGAAACACTGAAGTAATTGTCGATGAGATATAAGTGAAACGTGGCACATAAGTAGCAGAGCTTTCATTATGAGACAGTCCATCACTTCCAGTACTTCTACTTATGATCATGTGAACAAGAATCAGCTCTGTTTTGTCATAGTAAACATATTTTAGGCTTCTGCTATAACACTGTTACTTGTTTTGTTGTTTCTGGAGTGACAGAATAGAGTGTAAAGGCCCCGCCCCCTTCTGGAAAGCAGCAGCTCATTTGCATTTAAACAGACACACACAAAATCAATGGTATTTGCACACAGATGCAAATTAATAAATGATCCCTTTCATATTTTGAGCTGAAACTTCACACACACGTTGTGTAGACGCCAGATTTATTTGACATCTTATGAAAAGAGGCGCAATTTGTCCTCTTTTAAGGCTTTCTCAGCCATGAAAACAACAAATAGCGTCGAGCAGCTCTGTCTCTATTAAAGCTAATGTACGTTTAACAGTTTTACACTGCGGTCACAGTAACAGCGTCTGTAATGAGGCGCGACGCTCGACACAAGCAGCTCACAGAACACAGATGATGGGAGAGAAATTCAGCTGAATTATGAGCAGAAGCAGGACAGTTTGGGATTCATCTTTCACTCACACTGACTTTCTCCGCCTAAAGTCTGAAGTCTTTAGGAGCTTCACAAATTTGCATAGGACCAGTGCTTAAAACTCATTTTCCAACAGACTCAAAAGTAAGTTCACACACACACCAAAAAACACCTTAACATCTGCTCGTCTACATAGTGGCCTATTAGTGAACAAATGAATCAACTGATACCATTGTGAAAGTTTCATTCAGGAATTCAGTGATTCAGGGGGTTCATTTTAGCATCTGTAATACCGTACATACAAAATTAAAACAAATTAAATAATAAATTCAACATAAAATATTATTCAATAAAATATTTATATTATTTGATGAAAAATGACTATGTTCAATTATAACTATTTATTCATTTATTTATAAATGCAAACCTTTTATTTTACATGTATTAGTAGTATTTTGCATGTATTAGTAGCAATTTTTAATGCATTACAATCTAAAAAGAAAAGATTAAATACTAAATCTGACAAAACATTACCGTTGTTGAGATTTGTGTGCGCGCGTGTGTGTGTGTGTGTGCGTGCATGTGAGAAAGATAATGTATTTTAAAATTATACACACTACTAAATTCCAAACTCAACTAAACTAAAATATCAGAAAGTTTTATCTATAAGATTTC
>NC_133200.1:6020000-6195000 GCF_049306965.1 Danio rerio | reverse complement strand
GTGAATGCCCTCAGTGAGAGACTCAGCATCTGTGTTCAGTCCCTCATCTGTGTGGAGCAGATGTGCTGTCGACGCTCAGATACTGTTTAAACACTCACAATCACACACATCTGCCCATCAGAGCCGGAGACCAGCGGCGCTCAACAACATTAATCTGTCTCTCCACTTTAACATGTATGTTGGGCCAACAAGACGCCACTGAAGGCAAAACACAGGCAAAAAAAAAGCACTGTGGGTTCTATTAATAGTGTCTGACTTCACTTTTGAGCAATCCCATGCAAATGTCAAACTTCCAATGGAAAAAAGAAAGCTTTCACCAAATAGTGAAACCCTTTCTACATTGTTTTTTTTTTATTTTGATGTTGTTGGTTTGTATTTTACTGTAATTTAAACTGTTTTGTTTGATTTACCATAGTCACACAAGTGCTAGTTTCACATCTGTCACATCCATAAAACAGAGACGTCACATCCATGTTTTTTTTTGTTTTTACAGCAAAAATGTAAAAAAATATATAATAATAATAATCCAGAGAGCCTCTTACCATTTGCATTAGTATTATTTTAGTATTATTATTTTCAGTTGTCCATTTTAATACAGAGAATATAAAAAATATTACGTAACATGTGTATGCATAATATACACTAACCGGCCACTTTGGTGTAGGAAAAATCATGGATTGGGGTTACATTCAGTATGGGGGTGTGCGAGAGATCTGCAGAGTGAATGTAAACATCAACAGCCTGAAGTATCAAGGCATTTGTGCTGCCCATTACATTACAAACCACAGGAGAGGGCAAATTCTTCAGCAGGATAGCGCTCCTCATACTTCAGCCTCCACATCAAAGTTCTGGAAAGCAAAGACGATCAAGATGCTAAAGGATTGGCCAGCCCAGTCACCTGACATAAATGTTATTGAGCATGTCTGGGGTAAAATGGAGGAGGCATTGAAGATGAATTCAAAGGATCTTGATGAACTCTGGGAGTCCTGCAGGAATGCTTTCTTTGCCATTCCAGATGACTTTATTAATAAGTGATTTGAGTCATTGCAGAGATGTATGGATGCAGTCCTCCAAGCTCATAATGGAGTCAGACACAATATTAACTATAGACTTTTACAGGTAGCCTATGGTAGTTAATGGTTACCGGTTTCCAGTATTTTTTAAAATATCTTCTTTTGTGTTCAACAGAACAAAGAAACTGATTTGTGACAAGTAAAGGGCACGTACATGACAGCAGAGCTTTAATTTGTGAGTGAACTATCCCTTTAAAAATAAATAACTACCAATTTCATAGCGAAAGTTGTCTCAAAGTGGTGAGGCAGTGGCGCAGTAGGTAGTGCTGTCGCCTCACAGCAAGAAGGTCGCTGGTTCGAACCTCGGCTCTGTGGAGTTTGCCTTCGCGTGGGTTTCCTCCGGGTGCTCCGGTTTCCCCCACAGTCCAAAGATATGATACAGGTGAATTGGGTAGGTTAAATTGTCTGTAGTGTGTGAATAGTTGTTAAAGGGCGGTTTAGTGGCGCAGTAGGTAGTGCTGTTTTCTCACAGCAAGAAGGTCGCTGGTTCGAGCCTTGGCTGGGTCAGTTGCCATTTCATTGCAGAGTTTGCATGTTCTCCCCGCGTTTGTGTGAGTTTCCTCCGGGTGCTCCGGTTTCCCATACAGTCCAAAGACATGTGGTACATGTGTTGTGTGAATGAGTGTGTGTGGATGTTTCCCAGAGAATGGGTTGCAGCTGGAAGGGCATCCGCTGCGTAAAAATTTGCTGGATAAGTTGGCGGTTCATTCCGCTGTGGCGACCCCGGATTAATAAAGGGACTAAGCCGACAAAAAAATGAATGAAAGTTGTCTCAAAGTCAACACATTGTTTACATAAAACCAGTGTACATCATCTGCAGAAAGTTTCCTACAAAAAATAAAAGCCATGCATCATTCACCTCAATAACAAAATGCAATAAAACCGGTCCAGAAATCACCCTGATGACAGATGTGGATTCAGCGTGTGTGAAAGTGAAGTGTGTTTTCAGGCACAAGCTCTTCCAGATGGCCGACACACTCACAACACTTCATATGACGGAGCGAGTCTGTGAACCGCTCCGAAAGCAGGCTAAATCCCTGACATTTGAGAAAAAAAAAAAAAAAAAAACGCTTCAGTGGAAGAAGAGAGAAATGAAGCCAGTGAGAGAGAGAGAGAAACTGTCACAGTCTAATTCTGCACAATACTCTCACTGCTTCAGCCCAGATCTGAGGATAAACCAGCCTCCTCCACTGAAGCGCCCAAATTATTTTTAGTATTAAGAAGAAGAAGAGCAAAAAAAGGCAGAATGAGAGAGATGTGCAATTGCGTGGTGGGCCGCAGATTTGGCAGTGGTTACGGATTACCGCTTGCCTGTAAATCCCATCAGAATGGATTGAGGGAAAATGAGAGAAAGAGAGAGAGTAAATAAGAGCTCCTTCAGTTTACATAAGGAGAAACGCTGACCTTCAGAGGACAGTTTTAGAGGACGAGCGGCTCGCTTTCAGGCTCCAAAACATGTTTGACTTCATGTTGTGATCTCTGACTTCAGTGAAATTTGTCAAATAGTCTTCTGAAACTGTGTGATGTGAGATTACTGCACTTTTTATTTAATATTCTGGGGTCGCCACAGCGGAATGAACCACCAACTTATCCAGCACATTTTTACGCAGCGGATGTCCTTCCAGCCACAACCCATCTCTGGGAAAGACCCACACACACACTCTTTCACACTCACACTACGGACAATTTAGCTTACCCAATTCACCTGTACCGCATGTTTTTGGACTGTGGGGGAAACTGGAGCACCCGGAGGAAACCCACACAAACTTGGGGAGAACATACCAACTCCACACGGAAACTGCAACTAAGCCAGCCGAGGCTCGAACCAGCGACCTTCCTGCTGTGAGGCGACACTGCGCCACTGCGTCGCCCTTTAACTAATATATAATAATAAATTATTATCATTATTGGGTTGACGTCTCCGCTGGGTGTTAAAGGTGAGAAAGACAGCTGAATATCCTGAATATGTGTAAAATTCCCTCAAAAAAAAAAAAAAAGCGTTATAAAGCGTTTTATGGAGAGGTAATTTGATTTAAAAAAACAACAATATTATTGCATTAGAGCTTGGTTAAAACTTTATAACGCAAAAACAACATTACGCACACATATTAATACAGCTGTTTTGTGTCAGTTAAATCAGTTGACTGTTGAAATTAAAAAAAAATTACCCAACAAGTTCAGTTATTAAATAAATAACCCAATAAAGTTTAAAAACATCCCAACAAAGCACCAAATATTGAACCCAACTGGTTGAATTTTTATTTAACAACCCAATAAAGGTTAAAAATAACCCAACAAAGCACCAAAAATTATTAACTAAACCACTGGGTTAAATAAAGAACCAAATGTTTTTTAGTGTGCACCCTAACCTGCCTAATTAACTTAGTTAACCCAGGTGAAAAAAAAGTGCACTAAAATACACTTAAGTATACTTAGTACACTTTTCAGTAATGTACTAAAAGTGCTCTATTTTCGCACACTAATTTTGTACTTAATGTACTAAAAGATAGTATTAAGTATATGTTAAGATAAACTTAATACCACCTAAGTGCACTCAACTTTGCTGTTTTGAGACACCCTGAAATTGAACTAAAATGTGCTTTTAACACACTATATCTGTATTTACAAAAAATATATTTAGTTACAACTAGAAATACACTTGAACCCTAATTTTAAACATTTAAATATATTCATGACTAATTTAAAGTATAATAGTAATATATTAAAAGAATATACAAATTGTAAAAATAGTGTGCTAAATACTGTATTAAAAGTGCCTGATTTTCCCAAACTAATTTTGTATTTAATGTACTAAAAATTAGTATTAAGTGCATTTTAAGATAAACTTAAGTACATCTAAGTGTACTCAACTGTGCTATGATGAGACAAAATGAAGCTGATCTAAAATGTGCTTTTAATATATTAAACATTTATTTTTAATATTTTTAAAAATGTGTTGAAAAGATCTCTCTGTTAAACAAAAATAAACAGGGGGCTAATAATTCTGACTTCAACTGTACATCATTTTAATATGAAACACAGCAGCAAGTGAATCAGACTATTCCAAGTTAAAGTGCACCACGATCCAACTGATCCTTCAATTCCAGCTGTAACTTCTCCCGCAGAAGGACAGAAGACAGCAAAAACCGCTGTCGATCACACGCTCTCGTCTTGAGTAAGTGGCCCGAATGAGCTACAAAGTGGCCGCGCTCTCAGAGTCACAAACCCCATGTCCTGCACTCATTCAGCGCTAATCAAACGCTCTCCGGAGGATTTTACCGAGCTCAAACATTTCCACTACAGCTCGGGTCACAATCCGAGAGCGACATAACAGAGTTTCATGAGGTGTGAAGATCCGACTATATTTGATCACACACTGTGGCCCAGAAGGACTCGCAGTTGCTGTCTCACTCGTGTCTCTCAGCGGGACGCTTTACTCGCTGCTTTTTTTTTACCAGCACAATAAAGGTGCGCCTTTTCGCAAGATGTAAAATTAATCTCTGGTGTCCACAGAATGTGTCTGTGAAAGCTTAAGCTCAAAATATGCCACAGATCCTTTATTATAGCTTGTGAAAATCACCACTGTTTGGAGTGTGAAGAATAAAACACGATGGCTGCGTCCGAAACTCCATACTTCCATACTATATAGTACGCTAAAATCAGTATGCGAGCCGAGTAGTATGTCCGAATTCATAGGCTGCGTCCGAAACCGCCTACTACTCAGTAGGTACTGCATTTGAATTTAAACGTATTACTCGGCCGTTAGAAAAGTACGTTCTATACAGTATGAATGTGAAAAGTATGAATGGAATTCGGACGTACTACATCCTCCATTTTGTCATGGTCACGTGACCTACCTGCGTCAATTGCGTCGCTTTACTCCCATTCATGAATTCGCTCGTGGGGCATCATGGGATAGCGCAGCATGCATGGGATGCGCACTCCAGAATCTCGCCGGAAGTAGTAAGTCATCCGGGTACTTCTCGCATACTGATTTTCGAATTCTATTAATTCGGACATACTACTCGGCTCGCATACTGTTTTTAGCGTACTTTATAGTATGGAAGTATGTGGTTTTGGACACAGCCAAAGAATTCGAAAATCAGTATGCGAGAAGTACCCGGATGACTTACTACTTCCGGCGAGATTCTGGAGTGCGCATCCCATGCATGCTCAACTCAACTCAACTCACTTTATTTCTATAGCACTTTCACAAACCACAATGATTACCAAAGTGCTGTACATAAAACGCATGTAAATATACTTAAAACCGAAATACATAAACTCACATCACATGATTAAAAGCTAAAGAAAATAAGTGTGTTTTCAGTGACCTCTGAAAAGACTCAAAAGTTTGAGCTGTTCTTAAAGAGAGTGGAAGATTGTTCCAAAGTCTCGGAGCTGCTACCGAGAAAGCTCTATCACCTCGACATTTTAAGCGTGATCTAGGAACTCGCAAATAGAGACGATCCATAGAGCTAAGTGATCTCACAGGTTGGTGCATAATAATTAGCTCAGAAATATACTCAGGGGCCATCCAGACTTCCAGCGCAGGTATAGAAGAGATTAACATTGCCTCTCCTTAACTATTTCAGTTTCATTAAACGTCCAGCCCGCTTCCCACGCTTTCTTCATCGTTTACTTGAAAGGCATAAACAACCAAGTAGATAACATACTCCCGTCAGTTTGGTTAGCACGGCTGAGTGAAAGCTCCAGCTGACTTGATTGCGGCTCATCCAATTCGTCACTTCAGAATGGATGTTTAAAAGAGTTAGGCAGTACAGAGGAAACTGGACACACATTAAAACAAGAAATAAAAAAAAATTAAACTAACAGTAAAACAGATAAAAAAAGACCAATCACGACGAGCAGCCGCCATCTTTTTTTTTTTTTTTTTTAAAGATTTATTTTTGGCCTTTTTGCCTTAATATTTAGATAGGACAGTATTGAGACAGGAAGCGAAGTGGGAGAGAGAGAGAGAGGGGGTAGGGTAGGGAAATGTCGTCGAGCCGGGATTCGAACTCGCAACGCCCTGACGTGCTATTGCACCACAAGTCGGTGTGCTAACCACTAGGCTATTGCGCCGACAAGCAGCCACCACCTTGACACGTCACGTCACATGCTGCACTATCCCGTGATGTCCCGCGAGAGAATTCATGAATGGGAGTAAAGCGACGCAACTGACGCAGGTAGATCACATGACCATGACAAAATGGCGGATGTAGTACGTCCGAATTCCATTCATACTTTTCACATTCATACTGTATGGAACGTACTTTTCTAACGGCCGAGTACTACGTTTAAATTCAAATGCAGTACCTACTGAGTAGTACGCAGTTTCGGATGCAGCCTCAGTCTCTTTAAATGCAAATGAGCTGCTGCTTTCCAGAAGGGGGCAGAGATCTATTCTGACACTCCAGAAACAACAAAACAAGCAAATCTCTTGCAGACAGAATGTCAGAAATGAGCAGTAAAGACTGACATGTTCACAAATGGGGCAGCACTGTGGTTCAGTGGTTAGCACCGTTGCCTCACAGCAAGAACGTTGCAGGTTCGTTTATTTATAATAATGTAATATATTCAATTCATCTATAGCGCATGTCTTTGGACTGTGTGGAAAAACAGCACCTGGAGGAAACCCACACAAACCCAGGGAGAACATGCAAACTCCTCACAGAAATGCCAATTGGCCCAGCTGGAACTCGAACCAGCAATATTCTTGCTGTGAGGCTACAATGCTAACCACTGAACCACTGTGCTGCCCTTTAGCCATAATAATCATAAATCATGCACTTTCAGAAAGGCATCTGAAAACAATCTCCAAATATGAAGCGACAAACTAGTTCTGTCTATAAGGAAACACTCCTATGAGCCCAGAAGCTGTGAAGCAAACTGAAGCGAACCCGGCTGACAAACAACCAACAAACTTTCTGTGATGGCTGTGCAGGCTTGACTTTTTTTTTGCAACAGATGAAGACGGCATCAGTTTTTCTTTGTTATTTGGCCCTGAAAATCCGTCTTTTAAGCGCAATTTGATGCGAACAAACCTTGTTTATTCCGAATCAATGAGCCATCCAGACATTCCTGTCATCTGTTTAATAATCTGTGTGCAGAAGATCAGAAGAAAAATTTGCTCAAACGCTCACAGCTGTCTGTTCCTGCAAAAAGAGCCCGTTTCGACAACATCATCCAGCTAGCGGAGAGTTGGTTTCATTAAAAATGAGTCTGATGGCACTCTTGCTGAAGAAATTTACAAGCCAAGTAAGCATGTCTGAATGAACAGCATTCGAAAAACAGTAGTACTCAGCAAGATGCTGTAATGTGTATTGAATGTAATTTAATGTAGTGTGCATTTATACAGCACATTCATTGTGTATGGCCATTCACCCAATGCGCTTCACAATCATAAGTGGGTGTCCCTCCACACCACCACCAATGTGCAGCATCCACTTGGATAATGCGATGACAGCCACAGGACAACGGCGCCAGTGCGCTCACCACAGACCATCTATACAGTAGGTGGAGTGGAGAGACGGTGATAGAGCCAATTCGGCGGATGGGGATGATTAGGAGGCCATGATGGGTAAGGGCAGAATGAGAAAAATTTGGCCAGGACACTGGGGTTACACCCCTACTCTTTACGAAAAGTGTAATGGAATTTGTAATGACCACAGACAGTCAAGACCTCAGTTTAACGTATCATCCGAAAGATGGCGCTCACTGATAGTGTCCCTTTTACTATACTGGGGCGCAAGGATCCACACACGCTCTGTAAAACATCAATTGGAAGATATTTAAAAGAGAAAAAAATAATTTGAAGGGGGGCTAATTATTCTGCCTTCAACTGTATATATATATATATATATATATATATATATATATATATATATATATATATATATATATATATATATATATATATATATATATATATATATATATTGACAAGTAAACTCTTAACAAGACCTTAGCAATGATGGAGAGCAAATAAACAAGCTGTTTTGAATACTTTGCAGCATCTTAACAATTATAGAGAGCTAAATAAGCTTTCAGCTACCCAGAAACCATTAAACAACCACATAGAATACCTAGCAACTATTTACACTACCTGACAAAAGTCTTGTCGCCTGTCCAAGTTTTACAAATCAAAAATAATAACTTGACTTCTAGCTGATCATTTGGTATCAGAAATGCCTTATATGAAAGGCCTCTAGATTACGCTTATTTTACTAAAATAAAATATGATCATGCCTTGATTTTTAATTCTTTAATTAGGACAGTAAGGTCTGACTTTGCTTAGACAAAAGTCTTGTATAGAATATAAAGTCATAGTGGAAAAAGAATTAATATTGTGTATGACTCATTGGAGGACTGCATCCATACATCTCTGCAATGACTCAAATCACTTATTAATAAAGTCATCTGGAATGGCAAAGAAAGCGTTCTTGCAGGACTCCCAAAGTTCATCAAGATTCTTTGGATTCAACTTCAATGCCTCCTCCTCCATCTTACCCCAGACATGCTCAATAATGTTCATGTCTGGTAACTGGTCTGGCCAATCCTGGAGCACTTTGACCTTCTTTGCTTTCCGGAGCTTTGATGTGAAGGCTGAAGTATGAGCAGGAGCCCTATCCTGCTGAAGAATTTGCCCTCTTCTGTGGTTTGTAATGTAATGGGCAGCACAAATGCCTTGATACTTCAGGCTGTTGATGTTTACATTCACTCTGCAGATCTCTCACACGCCCCCATACTGAATGTACCCCAAACCATGATTTTTCTTTCACCAAACTTGACTGATTTCTGTGAGAATCTTGGGTCCATGCGAGTTCCAGTAAGTCTTCTGCAGTAATTTTGATGATTTTGATGCAGTTCAAGAGAGGATAAATCTGAAAAATCGACCTTCTGTAATGACCTTTTGTAATGACCACAGACAGTCAGGGCCACGGTTTAACGTATCATCTGAAAGACAGCGCTCACTGATTGTGTCCCTTTTACTATACTGGGGCGCAAGGATCCACACACGCTCTGTAAAACATCAATTGGAAAATATTTAAAAGAGAAAAAAATAATTTGAAGGGGGGCTAATTATTCTGCCTTCAACTGTGTATATATATATATATATATATATATATTGACAAGTAAACTCTTAACAAGACCTTAGCAATGATGGAGAGCAAATAAACAAACTGTTTTGAATACTTTGCAACATCTTGGCCCTGACTGTCTGTGGTCATTACAAAAGGTCATTACAGAAGGTCGATTTTTCAAAATCTGAAAAATCGACCTTCTGCCACTTTTTCAAATGATCAACTAGTAGTTAAGTTATTATTTGTTGCTCTTACAACTGGGACTGACGACATGACTTTTGTCAGGTAGTGTAGTAGACTCTAGCAGCACACAAACAAACACACAGAGTACAACAAAATCTATCCAGTGCTCTTTAAACTTTCTAAAAGCTTTAAACAAGACTTTGTCAAGCCAATAACAGGCACACACGTTCCTTGTAAATCCTGTTGTCTTTCATTTTAGCAAAACATCATAACATAGAGTTTCCACCTGCACACTGCATCCTGTTGGCTTAAAACTTCAAATTTAAAGGGCAATTTTAGATCAATTCCCTGCAGAAGTGCAAATTGAAGAGCTAAATGATCAATTTGAAATGCTAATAGCATTAGCGATTATCACAATAAGGATGAACAACAGTGACATTGACGCTAGGCTTAGCAGGAACAGCTAAAAACGAACCAAAAGCTCCCCCAAAAAGTAGAGAGTACAAGAACGTCCTCTGTATATTTAAAACATCACATGGAGATGCTAAAAGCATGCTAATGCTAAACCTCAACGGGCCTGAACTTGAGAAAAACAAGACGGGAGGAGGATGATCTGACGAGAGGGAAGGAGAAACAAGGACAGGATGAATGAGACGGAGCAGGTCTGGATGCTGCTGGTCTTTTGCAGAAGAGGAAAAATCAATCGCTGATACCTGCACTGACCAAACATATCGATGGCTGACAAGATTAGCAGGGATCAAGCTAACCTGTTTGTGTGTGTGCGCGCGCTAGCAGCTCTGCGCATTCAATCAGAAGCAGAGCAGACCTCCGGCCAAAGATAATCATTTACCATTTTTAAAACAAACGCTGCTAATTAAGCGGCTCTTTAGTTCGGCATGAATACGGACAGAGGACAGCGAGTCTTGTTCAAATTAGTAAACGCAGCTAATCAACAACAGAAAAGCCGTCCTGTTTATCCTCGTCTGCACTTTCTGGTGTGTTAAAGAAAATGCTTTAAACCTGGGGTTTGTCAGGTCACTTATAGCTGAGGTGACTTTATCAATTGACTCTATGCACAGCTAGTGTGTTTCAACCAATGATAAGCTTCTGCTGAAAGGTGTATGAGACTATTCAATTTCATACAGTTTCTTTTACAGCAGTGGTCATCAATCTCGGTCCTGGAGGGCCGGTGTCCCTGCAGGATTTAGCTCCAACTTGCCTCAACACACCTGCCTGGATGTTTCAAGTATACCTAGTGAGACCTTGATTAGCTTGTCCAGGTGTGTTTGATTAGGGTTGGAGCTAAAATCTGCAGGACACCGGCCCTCCAGGAACAACTTTGGTGACCCCTGTTTTACAGCATCGATGTTGTGATGTGATTAAAATACATTCAGTTAATGTTTTGGTTATGGATTATCTGTATTTTGGTCAAATATTTGATGATTTTAATCAACTGGAAACAATCATTTCCCCCTTCTTTTAAACAGAGGGGCAATTATGTGTTGCATTTCCTTATTTTGAAAAAAATAAGACTCAATTTAGATGGTTCTGGGTTCAAGTTCATTGCCATGTGGTGTCCTTTCATAAATTACCTACAAAGCCAAATGTAATTATAAGTGGAAAAATGATGCCTTGAGTTGTCAGGTTTTGCTAGTATTGTACTGATGTTGTCTTCATTTTTTTTGTCTTTGTTTATATGTATACAGTGTGTGTGTGTGTGGCATCAGTAGCAGCAGGTTAGAGCAGAAACTCCATTGAAAATACTGGGGTAATTTCCATATTTTAAAGACATGGCAGGGGAAATGGAATTTAGTGCAGTGCTTCTTGTCTGATCTGAGACCCACTTTATATAATATATATATATATATATATATATATATATATATATATATATATATATATATATATATATATATATATATATATATATAAATAAGGCAGTGAACATCACAGATTTTTAAGGAAGTCATGTCTGTAAACAATTCTTCTTCGTTCACTTGTTTTAATTATGGTTGGCAACACAACGTGTCGTCTCTCTGCCATCTGAACACTGTAACAAGTAAAAGGTCGTCGAAGCTATCATTCATATTAATGAAGTTGCACCTTATACACAATAGAGCCTGCAAGTTTTTCTCTTGAATTAATGCTGAAAGCTCAAAAGACGTCACGTTGTACTCGGCAGTACAGATGGCCAGTCTCCACGCTGGAATACACGCAAGGATCCAATCGCAGTGACGTCGCTACAAAATTTATTTTTAAGTTGAAAGAACAAATTTGCTCAAAATAACACAAAAACAGCCTTTTTTTTTGTTTTTGTACTTTTTTTGTGAAATATTTGTTTCCTAATCAGTGTTGGGAAAAAGTAATATATTACAACCTCTAGTCACTTAAAAAAAAAAAAGTAACTAAATGTGTTTAAGGACGCAATGTGAATATATATGTGCTATATTATTTTATTGTAATTTGCAGTTTTTACTTTTTTTGAAGAGATAAGGTAGATGTAAAATTGTAATATATTACTTTTTATCCAACACTGGTCCTAATAGTGTTTATAGCAGTGTGGGACACATATATGACTATCAACATCCCAAAAAACCTGTTTTGGTGTTTCGTGATCCTTTAAAGTGAAGTTTATTTATAAACTAATTTCGAGAAGATCACGTGCTTATGATAGCTAGCGGCTAGATCTGCATTATCCAATTCACAATGCTCCAATCAGACGACTTCTAAACTACTAAAAAATACCCTGGGTTTCATTCCACTGCTCTCTTCGTTTTGAAGAATCCCCCCTTCCACCCCTACTCCTCCTCCTTCCTAGATGGGTGACACGGTGGCCCAGTGCATAGCACTGCTGCCTCACAGCAAGAACATCTCTGGTTCCGGGCTTTACCAAACCAGCAGACATTTCTGTGTGGAGTTTGCACTCTCCCCGTGCTCACGTTGGTTTCCCCCGGGTTCCCGGTTTCCTCCCACCGTCCAAAAACATGCAAATTAAGTTAATTGACTAATCCAATTTGGCACCATAGACATGCTCCTAGTATATAGTTGTCTTCAAGAGCAATCACTTACTGTTCATTGGTTACTACAGCAGGGGAGTTCTCGAGATCTACCTGAGCTCAAACTCCCCTCTCGTCTTGCAACGGGAGGGAGCCCCGGGCTCAAAGATCTCATGAGCTCAGGGCTCTCTCCCGGGACAGCATGCCAAACAAGCTTTATAATCAATCATCAGCTAAGTGTGACCTTTTGAAACGTGTTGATTTTGTAATGGAGCGACAGTTCACTGGAATTAATTGGGCTGACTGACTGAATACTAAAAGTCTATGTGTATATACCACATTGGGATGTGAAAATACTCTTTTCAAATCGTTCAGTAATCTTCAAATCAAATGCAAAAATGTGTTGCAATCTTCAATCCAACCTCCAGACAAACAAGCTTTTTTCTTGAAGACCTGACAGAGAGAAAGTCGGTCCAGACAGGTGCGTCACCTTGAGCCTCAGAACACCGAGAAAACCTCGCAAGACATCTCAAGTATTTCGTCAAAGCTGTGCTCGAGGCTTCAGGACTGTACCTGGAAAACAGCTGCAGTAGCCTAACCGGAATCTACAACCCGAATCCAAGATTATCAGATATTAAAAACAACACGAAGCGTTCCTCATTTCCTCTGCGAGACCCCGGGAGTTCATCCTGTGACCCCGGCGAAGCGGTCGAGCAGCACACGCGATCAATAAACTAAATCCCTGTGGACATCTGTTTGGACAGGTGCGCTGATTAAGAGGGGCACGTCGATGGGCATCTCCGATACAACGCCGGCATCACGGGGACACAAGCCAGATGGTCCACAATAAAGCAATAAGCCACCTGAGGCTGAGCAGAGCTGAACCACTGCGAGCTGAAGCTGCCATCGGCTTTTCTTCTACCTCATGATGTACAGTGGAAGTCAAAATTATTAGCCCTGCTGTGAAACTTTAATTCTTCTACAAATATTTCCCAAGAGTAGCTTAATGGCACCTTTTTAAACATTATAGCTTTAATATAACTAGTTCTTCTTTTATCATAATGTGCTTAATGTTTTGCAAGATACTCACGTTCAACTAAAAGAGGTCCTGTTATGTCCCTTTTTATAAGATGTAAATCATGTCTCTGATGTCCCTAGAGAGAGTGTGTGTGAAGTTTCAGCTCAAAATACCACACAAGTGAAGTTTCACAAACTAATTTCGAGAGGAGCACGTGATATGATTGACTGCAGCTGGCCACTCATCTACACGCATTAGCTAGCCAATCAGATTGATCCAAACTCACTATAAGTAGCCTAGTTAGAACTACTCCCTTATCTTTGTTTTTCCGAAGAAACCCCCCATCCACCAATTCTCCTTTACCAGGGGGTGCTCTCGAGGACCACCTGATCTCATACTCCCCTCACATGCTCTATGGACCAGGCGGGAGCCCTGGGCTCAACTATCTCCGAGCTCAGGGTTCTCTCCCGGGACAGCATGCCAAACCTGCTAACTTGCTAAAAGTTGTCAAACAATATCTAAGTGTGAACTCTTTAAATATCGTTTTATAACTAGGGATGCACAATATATCATCGGTCATACCGTTATCGGCCGATAAATGCTATTTTTAAGATTATTGTTATTGGTCCAATGTCTAAATTAGTCTGATATCTTTAAGCCGATAAATTAAAACACTATAATGGAGATCTCCTCACATTGTTTATTCCTTCAAAGTCCGTCCTTTCTTCATGTGGTATCGCTGTGCGTTAATAACTCAGTAAGTAACCATCTTCCTAATCATTGTAGATATGTTTGATTGAGTGTCATTGTGTATTTTGCTTTAAATCGCCTCAGAAAAAAAAATTACATGTGTAAACATAACAGCATCGATGCACACGTGCTAAACAACTCGTTGGGTTGTTTGTAATCTAATATGATTATTTGTTATTATCAACGCGTTGACTACCATGTGTTGTTGATGTAAGATTGTATTTAGTTTGATCAAAATTTTCATATTGTGGTGCGCCGATCACTAAATCCAGCATAGGGGTTCTCAACTCGCCGCCACAGTCTGTCTTTATATTATGCTCTGTGTTTGTCTGTTAAGTCTGTAAAGTCAGATGACTGTAAAGGTTCCAAGGGCAAATCTGCTCCCGGAGTTGAGTGAAACTCACAGCAGTTTATCATAATCTTTTCATTGACCATTTTTCTCGCAACTGACAGCAAGAACGAACACAGAAGCGTTGTCAGATCGACAAGAAGCAGCTACATGAGTTCAAAATAATCTAAAACGCCAAATAGGATGAATCAATGCCGCATTTTCTAAAGTAATATAATCTGTATCTAGCTTTTCGCTTGAACGGTGACTGTCAAAACACCTTTAAAAAAAAGGCTTTTTCAGACATTACATATTTGTGCATGTGTACATTACTGTAACATGTTTTAGTTGTTAGAGCTTTCATTTTTTTATTTTCAACTTGCTTGTTAATTAAATCCCATTTTGTTATTTAACCTATTATTTAAGTTGCATGTAAATTTGCTATGAAGAAAAAGGAAATAATTTTTTGCATGCTGATTTATGTGAAATCGTGAATAGGTCTATAATATCACCTTGCAATTTTGAAATTTTAGCGTTTTTGCTTTGAGTATAGACTATTCAGTTCATAAGAGCAGTTCAATCTTTTATAAAGTTTGCTGTAAAAAAAAATAACATTTTAAACTATTTATAATTATCGGCCTATACATATCGACATACATATCGACTAGTTATCGATATCGGCCAAAAAATCCATATCGGTGCATCACTATTTATAACTCTTTGAAGCCTCTTTCGGGTTTTAACCCTAATTGTGCCATTTTGGTGACTGTTGCTTTAAAATTAAAATGAGATTTGTCAACGGAGGGCGGAGCTACAAAAGCCTGTGTGTCAGCATAGTGGCCAATTCAAAAACAAGACTAACGTTCTATGCTAATGAGGGAGAGATGGTCACAAATGGGCGGGGCTTTCCCGGCGCTGATGACACGTACAACGGGAGAATGTGTTTCTGTATTTCAAGTGTGTTTATAAACAATTAAATTAATTAATTTTTACCATTAGTAGCTGGTTATATTCACAGACCGTTGCCACACAACTGTGTTTAAACCCCTTATAAAAGTAGTTTATAAATAGGTCCCCTTTTAAGTAGGAATTGAAGACTTAATAAAGTTAGCAGGGCAAGTTAGGGTAATTAGGCAAGTTATTGGATTGGATAACAGCAGTTTATTCTGTAGACCATCAAAAAAAAAAAAAAAAAAAAAATTAATATATATATATATTCTCTAGATGAAAAAAATATTATAGGAAATACTGTGAAAATTTCCTTCAGTGGGAATTTTTTGGAAAAAGAATTAAAAAAAATCACAGAAGAAATAATAGTTTTGGCTATTTCTGAGTGTGTTTGTTAGAAAAGGATTATTGTGGTGTTGTGGTTTGCTATTGGTGGACGTCATGTGACTGACAGACTGCCCCGCCCTTTTGACAGTAAACACCAATCAAGGAATAGATGATGGGAGAGAGAAGGGGAAGTTATTTTGATCATTTAAAAGTTGAGAGTTTACCTGCAGGCTGTTTGTGGTGTTGTGAAGGGTTGAAGGAACTTGGCGCATTAATATACAGTTCAGATGGAGTCCAGCTTGTGTTCCCTTCTGGTCCTGTTCTCTGGATATCTGTTGTTCAAAAAGACAGAGAAGTATATTAGGTGTATGCAGCAACAGACAGGTCATTGATCATGATTATTTTGTTGAAATGTTGATAATATACAATTGTTTCATGAACACGCTGGCACTTTTTACATGAAAACATCATAAATACTTGCCCTTTTGAGTCAATCAGATAAAAAATGGTATGGTCTGACTATCAAAAAATAAAGTGAATATGGAGTGGCTCAAGGATCAGTTTTAGGCTCTTTGCTATTCTTCACAATACACTTTTTTATCTCAGAAATATGGCTAAGCTAAGAAACATGCTATCTATCTCAGATGCAGAAAAGCTGGTTCATTCTTTTATGACCTATAGACTGGATTACTCTAATGCTCTTTTCGCTGCTTGTAATGCATCCGCTATTCCCAACCAAACGATTCTTATGAGCACAATCTTTACACTAAATCAAAAACATACAGCACAGTACATATTGCTTGCAAACCCAATTATTCCCAAACAGAAGGTTCTGGAGCTGGTTCTTCTTTAGTGAATCAAACACATGCATTGCAATCTGTGTTACCAGATGATTCACAAAGAAAGATTCATATGATCAAGTTTCTTTATTCGTTAACAGTTTATAGCGTCAGGCCAGTGAATATGGAGTGACTCAAGGATCAATTTTAGGTTCTTTGCTATTCACAATATACTAACTTTCATCTAAGAAATATGGCTAAACTAAGGAACATGCTATTTATCTCTGATGCAGAAACGATCATGCTTTTATGACCTCTATACTGGACTACTATATTCCTCTTTTCGGGGGATGTAATGCATCTGTTAATAATTAACTTCAGCTAAAGCAAAATGCAGCTGCCAGGATTTTTACCAGGTCAAGAAAATACAATCATATCACCCCAATTTTATCGTCCTTACACTGTCTGCTAGAATGTACTGTATAACTGCATGTTATATACTGACTGCCTTATACACAACTCCCTAACTTTTCCGACTTTGACTGTAAACCTTTGTAAAGCTGCCTTGAAATGGTATTTATGATGAAAAGCGGGATACAATTCAACTTGAATTTAACAGAATTTAATTTATCTTCATAGCAAATAAAAAAAACAGTGTAAACCAAATGATTTCCAATCTTATGACTCTCATCAAAAACTTTTTCTTCAAAAACATTTCCAAACAAATGACTCTTGTGAGCTATTTGTTTTCAGGGAATCAAAAACATACAGTGCTACAAATGTAACCAAATGATTCCAGAATAAACAATTCTTATTTATTTATTTTTATTAAATCAAAATGTACAGTACATACTATGTGCAAACTCAAAGGATTCCCAAACAAAATACTCTACTCAGCTGGTTCTTTATAGTGAATCAAATGCATGCATTGCAATCTGTGTAACCAAATGATTCACAAAGAAATGATTCATATGATTCAGTTACTTTATTCATTACCAGTTTCAAAAGTCAGGTCGATGAACATGGAGTGCCTTAAGGATGAGTTTAAGGCCCTTTGCTATTCCTCACAGTATATAATATACAAAAAGAAACATACGATCTGTGTTGTAAGTGGGTTCATGCCTTTATGACCTCTAGACTGGATTACAGTAATGCTCTTTTCGATGGTTGTAATGTATCCGCAATTAATAAACTTCAGTGAGTGCAAAATGCAGATGCTAGGGTTCTTACCAAGTCAAGTAAATACAATCACATCACCCAAATATTATCTTTCTTACACTGGCTCATATTGAATCGAACTTATCTTTATAGTAGATAAAAAAACAGCATAGACCAAATGATTCCAGATCAAATGACTCTCATCAAAAACATTCCCAAACAAATGACTCGTATAAGCTTTGTTTCAGTGAATCAAAGACATGCAACAAAACAAGTATAACAAAAAGATCTGCAAGCAAATGACTCTTATGATCCGATTCTCTTCAGTGAATCAAAACAGATTGCACTGCTTTCTGAACAAATTCCTTTTTTGGGCGATTGTCTGAAGCCCCTAAAATGATTCACAGATGCCATTACTCTCTTAAATTGTCAAGACTTATATAAACCAATTCTTGTTACTTAATCAAGCACAGTTTAACAATCCAGATCAAATGATTCCCAAACAAATGACTCTTTTGAACATATTTTGTCATTGCTGAAACAAACAGCACAAATAGAGATGACCGAGTGATTCAATTGACTCCTGATCAAAAGACTCATATGAACCAATTCCAGTTAGTTAAGCACATTATAACAATCCAGTCCAAATTATTCCCAAACAAATGACTATTTTGAACATATTTACTCTTTTAGTCGTTGCTAAAACAAACAAAATTACAAACAAATACACCAGATGATTCACAGATGCCATTACTCTCTTAAAGTATCAATTATATGTTTCTCCCTGTTTAGTGAGAACTATGACAACACACTATATGCATATATATGTCAACTATAAGCAGAATCTAAGACTCCATCTGAGACTCTTTCACAGCCCAGACTGAAGGAACAGGAAGTTGGTATGCACTGAATCTGGTGGCAGGCCAAAGCTCCAGATAGCAGCGGCGCGAGGAAAACGCTCCCATGGCAACAAGACGAGATTGGTTTGCTTAGCCCGGGTCCGGTCCGCTCGCACCCTAATGTAAAGAGACAACATGCTGGAATTAATCAAAGTGTCAGAGACGAGCGAAAAGTCAGGAGAATTTAATTTGAAGACAAAAGAAATGAAAGCCATTTCTTTTTCCCCCTCCTCCTTCCTTCAACACACATACACACACACACATATCCCCGAATCTCCAGGGCTCCGAGGACACGACTCACGAATGCTTTCCATCTGGAGGTACAGCAGACGGCAACACGCAGACATTTCTCATCGCAGAGACAACGGTTTCATAGCAGAGAATGTGGGTGACGGTGAGAGAGTGACAGAGCGACAGAAACACTAAAGGCGTCTTTTTGCTGGATGTCGACTTTCAGCTGCACGTCAGACTTGATGGACAAAATCCTTCAAAACTTTAAAACAATCCAGTTTTTAGAAGACAAAACGCCAGCTGCCGTATAAATATGCTTTATGAAGGGCATGAGTAAATTATGACATCAAAAACACATAAAAAAACATGCTAATTGATTTTATGTCGATTGTAACTACCTTGATGTCAAAATGACATCAAATTGACATCTAACATTGGCGCAAAAGAATGCTAATTGATGTGGTGTTAATTGACTAGTTTGATAACCAAACCACATCAAATTGTCATCTAATGTTGGTGTCAAAAAAATTACAAAATGCAAATTGATTTGATGTCAACTGACTACCTTAATGTCAAAACATCATCAACTTGACATCTACAGTAACATTGGCGTCAAAACTGCTAATCGATTTAAAAACTTCAAATCAACTTCAAATTGACATCTAACATTGGCGTCAAAAAAACTGTCAAAAATGTTAATCGGTTTGATGTTAATAGACTAATTCGATAATCAAATCACATCAAACTGTCATCTAACATTGGCGTCAAAAAAGTCAAAACTGCTAATCGAATTGATGTCAGTTGACTACCCTGATGTCAAAACAACATCAAATTGACAACTACAATAACATTGGCGTCAAAACTGCTAATCGATTTAAAAACGTCAAATCAACTTCAAATTGACATCTAACATTGGCGTAAAAAAAAAAAAAAACTATCAAAAATGTTAATCGGTTTGATGTTAATTGACTAATTCGATAACCAAACCACATCAAACTGTCATCTAAAATTGGTGTCAAAAAAATTACAAAATGCAAATTGATTTGATGTGAACTGATTACCTTGATGTTAAAATGACATCAAATTGATATCTAACATTGGCGTCAAAAAGATGAAAAAAGCTAATGAATTTTAAATGTTAATTGACTACTTTGATTTTAAAACGACATCAAATTGCCATCAAGTATTGGCGTCAAAAATGCAAATCGATTTGATGTAAACGGAAAACTTTGATGTCAAAACAACATCAAAATGACATCTAACATTGGCGTCAAAAAAGTCAAAACTGCTAATCGAATTGATGTCAGTCGACTACCTTGATGTCAAAACAACATCAAATTGACATCTACAGTAACACTGGCCTCAATAACGCAAATCGATTAGAAAAAGGCAATTGGCGTCAAGAAACATGTCAACTATAAATCGATTGGATGTCTACTGACTACCTTGATGTCAAAAATAGAAATTGATCTAACGTTAATAAACTTCTTTGTTACCAAAAAGACATCAAATTGTCATCAAATATTGGCGTCAAAAAACATGTCAAAACTGCAGGTTGATTTGATGTTAATACAGCATTAAATTGACATCTAACTAGGGTTGGGTATCGTATGGGCTTATTTTAATACCTTTGCTAAATCAATATTTTTAAAACGGTACTGATGCCAAAACCTGATGCCTGAACTGATACTTTTTAGTCACAAATTTTTTGTCAAATAGTCGTTTTGACCAAAAAAAAAAAAAAAAAAAAAAAAAAAAAAAAAAAAAAAAAAAAAATATATATATATATATATATATATATATATATATATATATATATATATATAGTTTAAAGTATTTTGTTATTGCTGAGACACACATCACAAACAGAGAAGACCAAGTAATTCAAATGACTCCTGATCAAAAGGCTCTTTTGAACCAACTCATGTTACTTAACCACAGTTTAACAATCCAGTTCAAATGATTAACAAACAAATTACTCTTTTGAACATAATTGGTCATTGCTAAAACAAACACCACAAACAAGACCAAGTGAATCAAATGACTCTTGATCAAAAGACTCTAATGAACCAATTCCTGTAACTTAAGCACAGTATAACAATCTGGTCCAAATGATTCCCAAACATGACTCTTTTGAACATATTTTATCATTGCTAAAACAAACAGCTTAACACAGAGAAGACCAAGTGGTTCAAATGACTCCTGATCGAAAGACACTTATGAACCAATTACTGTTACTTAAGCATATTATAACAATCCAGTCCAAATGATTCCAAAACAAATGACTCCCTTGAACATACTTTGTCATTGCTAAGACAAACACTGCAAACAAGACCAAGTGATTCAAACGACTCTTGATTAAAAGACTCTAATGAACCAATTCCTGTTACTTAAGCACAGTATAACAATCCGGTCCAAATGATTCCCAAACATATGACTCTTTTGAACAAATTTTTGCTACTGAACAAAACAAACTTCTTCTAAACAATGGAGTTTTAGCCACATGAATATGTTTTCTGATAGTCATGGGTGAACCTTACGAAACATCTGAACCTCAAACTCTGAAGTTAAACCTCAAAAACAATCAAGTATAAAAGTACTGCGTTTTTTTCATTGAATTCATACATTTTAATGATCCAGACACGATGCAATATTTAGCAATTTGTCGAAGTTAATTTAATATCAGATTTCTTTTTAATCATCAAAGGACCCCTGCAGTACCATTGCAAGACCCCCTGTTGAAAACTCCTGCGGTACAACAATATTAGAGGACATAATAGCACATCATAATGCGTTTTGATTCCTCAGACCCCCACGTATTGTTTGCAGGTGAGCATTAGCATCTAGATAAACGTGTTTTATTAAAAACATCTTCCTCGCTTGTCTGACTTTTATGATAGTCATGAATAGGTTATTGTTGTATAGTCAAACACATACAAAATACACATTATTCCCAAACTAATAACTCTATTGAACTGATGTTGTTGGATCATCAAACACATGCAGCAAAACAGAAAAGACTCTTTTGATTCAATCATTGTTATATAAATCAAAATGCATTCAGCACAAACAGAAAGACCAAATCATTTCTTACATTTCTTTTTGGGTAAACTTCTGGCAGTTAATCAAACTTATACAGCACAGAGGAGTAAAGGTAAAATGACTCTCAGATAAATGATTCATTTGAATTGGTTGTGGTAAATGGACCGAACTGACCAAATTACTTCTTTAAAACTGTTTTCAAATGATCCCCAATCAAATTACTCATTTTGTTTTGATTGTTTCTATTGAATCAAATGCATACAGTACATTACAGAGAGTGCAGACAGAATGACTTCCAAACAAATAAGTTTTAAAAGAGTCAAGAGATATTTTTGGAATCATTCCAGATATTCCAGAACCCAGATAGTTTTTAAAACCAATCTTCGTTAGTAAATCAGACATGTGCAACACAAATGATTCCCAAATGAACGACTCTTTTGAACTGATTGCTGTCAGTGAATCAAACACATGCAGCACTAATAGAAAAAAACCCTCTTTTGAACCAAATATTCAATCAAATGTCAACCAGCACAAAGAGAAAGACCAAATTCTTGGACAAATTCATTTTTGGACCAGTTTTGGGTAGTGAATCAAACTTAACATTAAATGTTAAATGATTCCCAAACAAAAGACTTTTAATGAACTGGTTGTGTAACTGGTTGTTTAAACGATTCCCAAATGAATGACTCATTTGAACTGGTTGCAGTTAATGTGGTTAACAGTATTGACCAAATTTATTTCTTTAATTTTTAGAGTTGTTTGATTAAACGATTCCCAAACAAATGACTCATTTTAAACTGTCTGTAGCAAATGAATCAAATGTGCAGACAAAAATTATTCCTAAGCAAATACATGCTTTAAACTATTTTGTAATCAATCAAACATAAACACTACCAACATTCCACACCAAATGATTCCTAAACAAATGACTCTTCAAGCCAATCTTTGTGTTTTGTTTTTACAAGTGCAGCACAAGTGACTCTCCAAATGATCAACTATTTTTGGAGTTAGTGAACTAAACATATAAAACAAAAACAACAAAGACCAAATGATTCCTCAACAAATGATTCGTTTGGAGTGAATTTGGTTTCTAAACCAAACACTTACAGGCCAAACAGTGCAAACCAAATGCTTTTCATGTGACTCTTTTAAAGAAAAATAAAGAGTTTATCAAATGAAATAAGCACAAAAAGTGCAGGTTCAAAACAAATGACTCTTTCAAGTTTTTTGTGAAAACACAAACAGCACTGCAGATCAAATGATTCCTAAACAAGTAATTCTTTGGATGCCATTTTAGTGATTCAAGCACATTTAGCACAAACAGTACGGACCAAATGATTCCCAAACAAATGACTCTTTTGAAACTACGTTGTCATTGCTGTAACGCATACAGTACAGCACAAACAGAAAAGACCAAAACATTCTAATGACTCCTGATTAAAAGACTCTTATGAACTAATTCTTGCTAATTAATCAAACAGTATAACAATCCAGTCCAAATAACTCACAAACAAACGACTCTTTTGACCCTATTTTGTCCTTGCTGAAACACATACAGCTTATGCAGGGAAGACCTTGAGATTCAAATGACTCCAGATCAATTGAGAACCAATTTTTGTTACTTAACCAAATGCAGTACAATAGAACAAACCAAATGATTCACAAACAAACGACTCTTCTGAACATATTTTGTCTTTGCTGATACACACACAGCACAAACGGAGAAGACCAAGCGAATCAAATGACTGATGATCAAAAGACTCTTATAAACTGATTCTTGTAAGTTAACCCAACGCAAAGCAACAGTGCAGACTGAATGATTCCCAAATGACTCTTTGAACATATTTTTCTTTGCTGAAACACATACAGCACAAAGACCTTTGAAATTCAAATGACTCCTGATCAAGAGACTCTTATGAACCAAATATTGCTAGTTAATCAAACATAGTAAAACAATCCACTCAAAATGATCCCCAAACAAATGACTCTTTTGAACATACTGTATTTAGTCGCTGCTAAAACACACAGCCCAAACAGACAAGACCAAGTGATTCAAATGACTCCAGATCAAAAGATTCTTTTGAACTAATTCTTTTAAGTTAATCTGACACTGTACAACCCGGCAGACCAAGTGATTCCCAAATGACCCTTCTGACCATATTTTGCCACATAACGTACAAACAGAGATGACCTTGTGATTCAAATGACTCCTGATCAAAAGATTCTTATAAACCAATTCTTATTAGCTAATCAAACCTAATATAACAATCTACTCCAAATGATTCCCAAACAAATGACTCGTTTGAACATATTTAATCTGAACATATTTAATCTTAATCTGAAACACATACAGCACAAGCAGAAAAGACCAAGTGATTCAAAAGACTCCCGATCAAATGACTCTCATGAACCAGTTCTTGTTCCTTAACCAAATGCAGTACAATAGTACAGACCAGATGATTCACAAACAAATGACTCTTTTGAACATACATTATATTGCCTTTTTCTGAAGCACACACAGCACAAACAGATAAGACCTTGAGATTCAATTGACTCTTGATCAAAAGACTCTTATGAACCAATTCTTATAAGCTAATCAAACCTAATATAACAATCAACTCCAAATGATTCCCAAACAAATGACTCTTTTGAACATACAGTATTTTGATCAAAAGACTCTCATGAACCAATCCGTGTAAGATAACCAAGCGCAATACAACAGTACAGACCAAATGATTCCCAAAGGACTCTTTAGAACACATTTGGTCTCTTCTGAAGCACATAAAGCAGAGAAGACCTTGTGATTCAAATGACTTCTAATCAAAAGACTCCTTTGAATCAATTCTTTTAAGTTAATCAAACGCAATACATCAGTGCAGACTAAATGAGTCGCAAACAAATGACTCCTTTGAACACATTTTCATTTTTGCTGCTCTACAAAACACACACAGTGCAAAACAAAGATTGGAACTGCTTGTTGTTAGTGAATCAAATCCCATCATTGGCCAAATGGACTCAAAAGTCTTCAAAACAATTCAGGGAATCAATAAACAGGCGTATTCATATGATTCCCACTGGAAAGCTCTGCTGTATTAGTTTTCATCAGGCCAATATGAGCTGTGATTGAGCTGTAGTATTGCTGTACGCCAGATGGAGAGACGTGTCGGCGTCGCTGTGAATAAAGCCAGAGGTTTGATGCTGTCAGAGAGACAGACGTTTCTCTGCTCGCTTTACTCTCAAATTGCCAACATAAAGAGAATTGGGCTCTCAGAAGGGAACAAAACAAGACTCATAAATCCAGATTGTGTTCAGCTTCACCTGAGGAAACAGCGGCCAGAGAAGCAGAGATTCAACTGTAAAAAACACACAGCTATCAGGCTGAAAAAACACTCCATCACGAGTAAATTCATTTAAAAAAACTTGTTAATGGAAGGTGGATTATTATTGTATGCTGAAAACTACTGACATAGAGGAGTATACAATTAAATGATTTAAATTAGTGTTATATTTTTAAATAGACTACTTAAATTTACTATTATTTTAGTATGAACTGTAATCTTTTTTTTTAGTTTAACAGGAGAGTGAAATAATAGAGGATTTACATATTTATTATTTGTAATTTTTATTTTTTAAATTGTATTTATTTATTACTATTTTTTTTATTTATAGAACATTTCCTTACATAATAAAAATAGAAAATACTTATTACAAACAGAAAAAAATAAACGCAATTAATTACATTTAATTTCATTAATAAACATTTTAATTCAATAATTTATTATATTTTATTTATTTATATTTATTTTTTATTTATAGAACATTATCTTCTATAATAAAAATAGAAAATACTTTATTATAATAAGAAAAAATTAAATACAATTAGTAACATTCAATATCATTAATAAATATTTTAATTAATTTGCTTTTTTAATTTTTATTTATTTATTTATAGAACATTTTCTTTTAAAATAAAAATAGAAAACATTTATTAAAATTAGAAAAAATTGAATACAATTAGTAACATTAAATATAATTAATAAACATTTTAATGATTTTATTGTTTACATTTTGTTTATTTATATTTATTTTTTATTTATAAAACATTTTTTTATATATTAAAATCGAAAATACCTATTATAATAGGTAACATACAACATCATTAATAAACATTTTAATTAACTTTTTTTTTTTTTTTACATTTTATTTATTTATTTATATTATTTACAGGTTTTTTTCTTATATAGTAAAAATAGAAAATACTTATTACAATTAGAAAATATTAAACACAACAAATTAAATTCAATATCATTAATAAACATTTTAATTAATTAATTAATTTCATTCATTCATTCATTCATTTTCTTGTCGGATTAGTCCTTTTATTAATCAGCACCACATCGAAATTAACCGCCAACTTATCCAGCACGTTTTTACGCAGCGGATGCCCTTCCAGCCACAACCCATCCCTGGGAAACATCCACAAACACTCCTTCACACACACTCATACACTACAAACAATTTAGCCTACCCAATTCACCTGTACCCAGAGCACCTGGAGGAAACCCACACGGAATGCAGGGAGAACATGCAAACTCCACACAGAAACGCCAACTGAGCCGAGGATCGAAACAGCAACCCAGCGACCTTCTTGCTGTGAGGCAACAGCACTACCTACTGCGCCACTGCTTTACCCTAATTAGTTTATTTATTTATAAAAAAATAGAAAAAAATAGAAAATATTTTTACAATTAGAAAAATTGTAATAAAATTAGTAACATTCAATACACATTTTAATTACTTTAAATAATAAATTATTTATTTAATTATTATTAGAACATTTTCTTATATAATAAAAATAGAAAATACTTTGTACAATTAGAAAAAAAAATCAATACAATCAGTAACATTCCATATCAATAATGAACAATTCATTATTCTTTTTTTACATTTTTTAATTTTTATTTATTTATTAAAAGAACATTTTCTTGTATAAAAAATAGAAAATATTTTATTATAATTAGAGAAATTAAGTACAAATAGTAACATTCAATATCATTATTTTACATTTGAATTAATTCATTCGTTACATTAAATTAATTTATTTATATTATTTTTAGAACATTTTCTTATATAATAAAAAAAGAAAATACGTATTACAATTAGAAAAAATTAAATACAATTAGTAAGATTCAATATCATTAATTAACATTTTTATTTATTTTTAAAATGTTACTTAAAAAATAAAATAACATTTTGGCAAGTTTCATTCTGAAACTTGCCTATGGCATTTATTCATTGTTGCTCTTAGTTGTGTAAATTGCTTCCTTGTCCTCATTTGTAAGTCGCTTTGGATAAAGCGTCTGCTAAATGACTAAATGTAAATGCAAATTTATTTATTTACATATTTAACATTTTCTTATATAATGAAAAATAGAATTAGAACTTTTTAATATAATAAGTAACATTCAATATCATTAATAAACAGTTAGTTTAAATGTAAAATATTGAAATTATTTAAAATGTTATTTAAAATATTTAAAATGATGTATTTTTAAATTTAATAATTAGATGTTTATTTAAATACAAAATAAGCAAAAAGAAAAGGTAATTTATAATTAATATTATTATTACTTATAAAAAACGAATTATTTAGTAGCCATTCAATACAATACATAAAACATTTTGATTACTAAATAAATAAATATTTAATGTAATATTTACTGTTTAAACTAATATATATATATATATATATATATATATATATATATATATATATATATATATATATATATATATATATATATATATATATATATATATATATATATCTATATATATATATATATATATATATATATATATATATATTTACCCAATTCACCTTTAGCGAATGTGTTTAGACTTGTGGGGGAAACCGGAGCACCGGGAAGAAACCCACGCCAACACAGGGAGAACAAGCAAACTTTACAAAGAAATGCCAACTGGACAGCGCTAACCACAGAGCTACCATGTCCCCATGAAGGATTTTCACCATTCAAAAATCGAATTTTTGGATCTTAAACAAAGGAGCAAATCTATAATTTCAATGAGTATAAAAAACATCGAACACACACAATAAAACACTAATAAACAAGCTGAAAAGTTAGTTAAATGCCGTTCCAGTACAGAGTCTTCACTAACCAAACTCAAATCTACAGACGCCACATGCTCGGTGTATATTTATGGAAATGTTCATCCGTATGTCAGGACAGAGATCCAGCAGATGGTTCATGTTATTCACAGTTACACAAGCAGCAGAGAAACTCACTCGCTGCTAAGAAACTTTGTTGTGAGTGAGCAAAAAAAACAAACACGATATTCAGACCGATTCGGTTTCAGAATTTAGAAGCCAGAAAAATATAAAATTTCAGAAGATATTTGAGATTTATGTGCTTAATCACAGACTTAAAATAAGAGGAAAGCACTGATTTACACAAACAGACTACACTAATAAATGACATTTGCTGTTTGTTCAAACTACTTATTTAAAAGGAGCTGAAGCAACACAATTCTTGAGTTTTTGGGAGGATAACGTAACTGTTTTATGTTCAAAACAACTTAAATTTGTAAAAATTAATAAGCTAACTTGATTCCTTTATGTTGTTTGAACACAAATTGAGTGGAACCCAGCATTTTTAGGAGTTATAAGATATGCAACCTAGGCTCATTCTGAAAATGTACCCCTATATACATTTCTGGAGAGCACCAAATGCTTCCCAGGAGCTACGTTTTTTTTCTCCCTTTGTACGCTTTTTAATATCTCAAATTTTTCTTGGCGAGTGTCATTCGCGCCTGCTTTCTCGATTAAATCCGCCAGAGGCTGCTGTCGACTGACTGACTGAACAATCAAATGACTCACCCTCCTCTTTCCCTAAACCCAACCGATAGTTTTAAAAGCAATCCAGAAAAATAAGCCTGATTTTCACCACATTTTCAGATCTGACCACATTCTCACCTTGATTTTAACTTGTTTCGTTTATTTTTGGGCTTTTGTTTTTGCTTTACCCGCTTTTTAGAACCGTTCTTCATAAGACTCGAACCTTGTCGTCGCAATCAACTTTGCTACATGTCACAAGTCTGCCGACGTACGCGGTCAGCCACTGAACAAACTGGTAACAGCGGAAAAGCCATCATTACGAAGGGGTCTGCTGGTAACCGCAAAAAGAAACAGAGTCATACCGCCGTGTAGCATTTGTTTTAAAGAGGAAATGCAGCCATACGTACCTCTGGCTATATAATTCGTGATCTCCATAAATGTATATAGGGCTACGTTTTCAGAATGAGCCTATGTTGAGGATATGCCCCTGTCTGTCACATAACCAGCAATCTGTTCCTGAAAGATCTCTGGCATACTACACATGTCATTCATGAACTACATATCCCAGCATGCCTTTGCACAAACCAGTCACCATTAATCACACACAGCTGAATATCGTCATCATCAATTGTTTGGACTATTTATACACATTGCACACACCAGTCAATGCGGAATCTTTGTTATATACACTGAAATATGGTTTCAGTGAGTGTCGTCCTGTTTATAGTTTTTCTAGTAATGTTTTGATGATTTGAATTTTTTGTACTTTGATCATCGCTCTGTTTTTGCATTTTTCGTTGCCCTTCATGATACCGGAGTTCTTGTTTTTTGACCTCATTTGTTTTTGCCTGCACGAATAATCTTTTTCATTAAAAATTGCATTTGGATACTACCTCTTGTCTTCGCTCCCTTGACACCCGGTGACACTGTCAATTACACACACACGATCTCTCGTTGACTAATTCAAAGACGGCACTAAGAAATTTGATAAAAATTTGGTTAAATATTGTGCTGTCATAAATACGGAAAGAGGGGAGAGAAAATACGGGAGAAATACGGGTAAATACCTTTACGGGATGATAGCGGGATAGAACAATAAGGGAGAATCCTAGGAAAAAAAGGAGGGTTGACAGGTATGCACTATACCCCAAATAAAAGCCAGAATCTAAGCTTTTTTTTTAACTGTAACTGATGATCAACAGTTAATATGTCACATTTTCCCAACAGGGAAAACCAACAATGATCAAGAAGGCATTATTATTTGCTGTAATGGCTTTAGAATAAAAAACATCAGTACAATGGAAGTCAATGGGGCAAAAACAGCCCCAAACTTAGGGCCCTATCATACACCTGGCGCAGTGTGGCGCAAGGGGTGGCGCAATACTCTTTTGGTAGTTTCAGCTTGGCGCAAGAGTCGTTTTGAGGCGTTGCGCTATGCTGTATTAGCGCCCATAGGCGTTCTGGTCTAAAAAGGAAGGCGTTCTGAGGCGGACCGCTGGCGCGTTGCTATTTTGAGAAACTAAAATAGATTTTTCATTAGACCGAAACTAACCCGGTCTAAACTCCAGCGCAGAGTTGCGCCTCGCTTACACACTGCTTAATACGCACATGAGAGCAATAGGTAAATATCTTTACATATGAAAAAATTTAAATATTAGGGATATATATAGGATATAATAAGAATAGATATAGGATACAAATATAAAGGATTAAAATATTACAAAACATTATTTTCTAGCCTACATTAATATGAAAAATCACTGCTTTTATGTCTTCTTCATCTCAGGAGGCTTTTTCAGTTCATTCATAACAATTTGCTTTTGTATAATGTTATTATTATTAGCAGTATTATTTATTATATCCATATTTATATTTGTTTTATTAAAAACAAGCTTAGATTTGTCCACCTGTCAGGTTTTAGACCATATGGGGCACAGCATGTGTTTTAGGATATAACTCAGGTTTTTGAGCACACTTCGTTATTATTGTTCATTTATTCGTTTGCTGGAAATTAGAACTGAATTTAGAAATAGTTTTAAAACGAATATTTGCACTTAACAAACGAAATTATTTATTTATAGACTAATTGATGTCTGTGCGTAAAGGTTTCCCTATCCAAGAGCGAAAGTGAAAGTAGATCCATTATCTCTCATTCTCACGCAGTAGATGCTCTTTTTTTCTGTAAAAAAAAAAACTGTTAACTGTTTGCTAGTGAAATGCTCAGTTTTTTTACTTAGACTTACTTTGCGTCCTGTAAATAGCGAATGCGCTTATGGCGCGATGCAGCTGACTCTTAAAGGGAATGTGAGATGAGACTCTAATTGGTTTATTCTCAAAACACACCTATAACTCATTAAGAAAATAAACTCAACACTTTTAGCCCATGCGCCATGGCGCAAAGCGGTTTTTCCTGTCCTTAAATTAGCAGAAATGCGTTCTGACACGCCCTGAAAGCGTTTGCGCCCTGCGTTTTGCGCTCTGTGCATGGACTGTCAAAATAGAGCCCGTAATGAATGGGTAATCAATTAGCCAAGAATGTATTGACTTCTTGAAAAATTCCAAAGCATTTTCCCAAAATATGTGTGAAAATAAGATTTGTCACCAAAAATCATTTCATTTGCTGAAACACAAAGAAATTTGTGGCTAAATTAAGCCTCAAAGTCACCCCAGAGTGGATGAAAACATCCCCAACAGCACACAAAGGTTCATTCAATAATGCGTATACGCTTGCTTAATCATTTTAAAGCAACTAATATTTTTTTACATTTATTTGTGATTGGTTTATTTTCACGTTAGAGGATCTCAGTCAAGTGTATTCGACATTATCAGCATGTTCAGATCAGTAAAGCCGCAGTACGAGACGTAGCGAACGCTGCTAATTCTTCCACTCTGTGCTGCACTCTGAATGAACCGCTGTCCTCGGCGAGACCCTCGTCAGCTGACGGAGCCCAAACACTGTGTTTCCTCTTATAGACACACGTTTGCTGGCAGAAGGAGCTGCTCCGGTGTTTTCACTGCCTCTGGACTCCAGCCGGCTTTTCTAGCTGGAGATATTGTACGGTTTGAGGAGTAAGAGAAGACGTCTTCATATACACCGATCAAACAGACAGACTTACAGCTGTAGTCGGAATTATTCGCCCCCCTGTACATGTTTTGCCCCAATTTATTTTTTACAGAGAGATTTTTTCAACACATTTTTAAACATAATAGTTTAATAACTCATCTCTAATAACTGATTTATTTTATCTTTGCCATGATGACAGTAAATAATATTTGACTAGATATTTTTCAAGACACTTCTAAGACATTTAAAGGCTTAACTTGGTTAATTGGACAAGTTAGGGTAATTGGGCAAGTCACCGTATAATATAATGGCTAATAATACTGATCTAAAAATGGCTTAAAAAATTTAAAACTGCCTTTATTCTAGCCGAAATAAAACAAATAAGAGTTTCTCCAGAAGAAAAAATATTATAGGAAATACTGTGAAAAATTCCTTGCTCTGTTAAACATCATTTGGGAAATATTTGAAAGAGAAAATTCACAGGAGGGTGAATAATTCTGACTATGTGTGTGTATGGATCTGTATTTAACAGTATAAACAGTAAAAGTGGCACTAGCAGGACACAGACGGCTCTCTCTCTCTCTCTCTCTCTGCTCCTGACCTTGCCTACAATCCCCGGAGATGAGCTACGGATGCCAACGCTGCCAAACGGGCACGGCCTTCACTACCCAGCATCCCTTTCATGAACCATGGAGAGGGCAGAGCGAGAGAGACGCAACAGATGCCCACTTCATGAACATCCACGCACACGGAGAAATAAACAAACCCGACGGCGGGCTCTAAGAGCGGGCAGAGAGGAATCGGCGCTTGGCGGCACTCCAGCGATCAGACAGCTGGCACCGATACCCTCCACAACCCTGGCAAACAGCAGACACTCCTCCAGGGAAAACGCCAAAAACAGAGAGAGAAAATTTTAATTTTCTCTCTCTAAAATATACATAAAAATAAAGCATATCCTGTAAATAATAAAATAAATAAACAATAAATATTAATTCATTCATTTACCTTCAGCTCAGTCCCTTATTTATCAGCGGTTGCCCCAACAGAATGAACCTCCAACTATTGCAGCATATGTTTTACGCAGTGGCTGCCCTTCCAGCCACAACCCAGTACTGGGAAACAAACAAACAGTCATTCACACTCACTATTAATTAATATTAATATTATAATTATAATTATTATTATTATTATTATTATTATTAACAATTATTATTATTATAATTATTATTATTATTAACAATTGTTATTATTATTATTATTATTATTAATGTTGTTGTTGTTGTCAAAAATATTATTATTGCTACTTCTATTATTATTATTAATAATAATAATAATAATAATAATAATAATAATAATTATTATTATTATTATTATTATTACTATTAATAAAAAGTATTCATATTTCTATTAATAAATAATATTATTATTTTATTAATATTAGTAAAATGATAATAATTATTAATATTACTAATATTAATAATAATTAATATTTTTACTAGTAATAAATATTATTATTGTTATTATTATTAACAATAATAATAATAATAATAATAATAATAATAATAATAATAATAATAATAATAATAATAACAATAATAATAATAATAATAATAAAAACAATAATAATTATAATAATAATAATAATAATAATAATTATGATTATTATTGTTATTATTATGATTATTATTGTTATTACTATTAATAAATATTATTATTATTTTTGCAAAATATATATGAAATATTACTCTTTTTTTTATTTGTGTATGTACATATCATATCTCAAATAGTTTTTTTCTACATGTATACTATCACTATACTACTTTATGCATTGTTTATGCAATGCGCAGTGCTTTAGCAGTACTTGACAAGTCCTGCCAATAAAGCTGATTTGAATTTAAGAGAGAGAAAGAAAGAGAGAGAGAGAGAGAGAGAGAGAGAGAGAGAGAGAGAGAGAGAGAGAGAGAGAGAGAGGAAGTAGATAACATTTCTGTGTCTCTTGGCTCCAAGTCTAATTAACACTCCAGTGCACACAAGTCGAGCTAAAACTGTTTGTGTGTGTGCGCGCTTGTATATGAGTGTGTGTGTGTGTGTGTGTGTGAATGTAGGAGGTGAAAAAGGAAGAGCAGGGCGGATGAGTGCAGCCTCGTCTGGAGGTGAGACAGTCTGGCGGGTGATAAAGATGGATGAGAGGAAGGGTCCAGCCAAAAAAATAAATAAATAAATGTTAAAAAATGGCGAGCCAGCCAGGAGAGTAACGGGCGCACATGGCCACTTGTATTTCTCACTGGCGCTGATTTGCCGCAGCACTTGTGTGTTGACATATCAAATATTTGTTCTTCCCGTTTTAATTTCTCCGCCCTGCTAATTATTAATGAGCTGCGGATCGCGCTAATTGCTTCATCACTTCACCAAAATGATCTCTCACTTTGCAGGGAGGATTTTCGCTTCGGCAAATTTAACTTGAAATATGAGTTTCTGGGAATAAAAAGCTGATTATAAACCATAAACACATGTCTTTAAATGACTTGACTGAAATTCCAGAATAGGTAAATAGAGTTTTCTGGTGAAATATGGATGAGGAGCATTAATTGGGGTCTAATTATTGGGGTTTAATTACACTGAGTGGCTCGATAATATGAGAGCATGTGAACATATGTAAATATAATATTTTGAGTTTTTGGTGAAATGTAAGATTTCAACAAGATGTTTCTAAAAAAGATAAATGCTTATAATTATGCAAAGTCACTCAAGATCACTTAAATATGTAAAAATATGTAAATGTAATAGGGTTTTTGGATAAATATGAGCTTCAACTAGATATTTCTAAAAATATAAATACTCAAAGTGTTTCATTCAAAGTGACTCAAGACCACGTAAAGATGTAAAAAGAAAAAGAAAGAAAATATTTCAATATAATCAGGTTTTGGTAAAATATGAACAAGTTTATAAAAAAGACCAAACTATTTCAACAATTTAAAATCATTAAAAACATAAGTAAATTTTTTTAATATTTTATATATATATTAAAATATTTATATTTTTTGCAAATTTATAACAACAAGTAACCCAATGAATAACTAGAAGCCATTTAAGAGGAATAAACAACAAAAATATTGGTGCTGTCAAAATATTAATTGCAATTAATCGCATACAAAATAAAAGTGTGTATTTACATTTTGTATGTGTGCTCACTGTGTATATATAAATATATATATATAAATATATATATATATATATATATATATATATATATATATATATATATATATATATATATATATATATATATATATATATATATATATATATATATATATATATATATATATATATATATATATATATATATATATTGGCTTGTTTATATATATATATATACAAACCAAAATAATACATGTATTTTTATATTTGTATTTTGTGCTAGATATACACATTAAGATAAGTAAAAAAAAATTATTATATATATATATATATATATATATATATATATATATATATATATAAAGAGAAAAAATACTGTGAAAATGTCATTGCTCATGCCCCATTGTTTTGGAAATATTTTTAAAAAAAGAATAAATTTAATAATAATTTATTAATAATTCTGACTTCATATATTTATATTCCTTAAAAATGTATCTGAATGGTAGTGGAATTAAAATAAAATGATGTACTATTTAAATACCATTATATTCACATTTTGAGTATGCATCCTTTGATGTATCTAGCTCTTTAGACATCATCATCATCATCATCAGACAGTGTAAAAATTGATTTTCTTTAATCATTAAATAAAGCAATCCCCAAAATTCATTGCAACAGCAATCGAGATATTGATATTGACGTAGTGAATTATTGAGTCTAATACTAGCCTACATCACATCCTTTCATTTCTACACTCAGCTCAGTATTATCAATATTTATGTTCATTTTTCATTCTGTGTACGGGTCAGGAGCGTGTGCATCGATCTATGGAGGATCTCGGGTGTCATTCAGGTGTAAAAAGAGTGCAACCAGACCTCCTGCAAGGATTTAGTATATTAATATTAGCAATTTTATTAATGAACAATATTATCCGTAACAAAAGATATTCATTCAGACATTTCTTCATCGAGTGATCGGCGTGACCCACGGTGCCTGCCTTGTGCGTAGTTGTGCATTAATTCTTCTGCATGCTGTTTGTGCTGCTCTGCAACAGCACTTCCGAAACGTCAGCTGGCAGTAGGTGTTTATGTTCCTCTGTCTGTTCAGGGGTGTTTTGTTTTTCCTGAACACTACAAGTAGCTTAAACTCGCTCATTCAGTGGCGAGAACCGGTGGACGTGCGACAACTTTAATCATAAAGGTTTCCATCTGGAGCTCCTTTACGGGACTCGACACTGGTACACACTTGCTTCATCGGGCTCGCGGCTCTCAGCACCGCCCATGCTCAACACAGCTACCAAGCCGACCAATCACAGAGCTTGCGCTACGTGCTGTGAAGTTACTTTTTTTGAGAGGTGCACAACTGCATCAGCCAAAGCGAGAACTATGCGACCACATACGCTTGACGCAAAAGTGTAAATCAGCCTTTAGTCCATTTATTAATCAGGGGTTGCCACAGTGGAATGAACCGCCAACTTATCCAGCATATGTTTTACTCAGCGGATGCTCTTCCAACCACAGCCCAGTACTGGGAAACACCCATACACACTCATTCAAACACACACACACACACACACACACTGCAGTGAATAATACATTATCCACGGCAACACAGGGAGAGCATGCAAACTCCACACAGAAATGCCAACTGGCCCAGCCAGGACTCGAACCAGCGACCTTTTTGCTGTAAGGCAACAGTGCTAACCACTGAGCCACCATGCCACCCCTAACAATCGATATCTAAAATATATGATTACCTCATAAATAAAACATTTATGTGTAGTTATTAAATATACAATTTGTTTACAGAACTTACTTCAGACACTCAGGCGGAATCCTTTAGATCAAAAGGTTTTGATCATAAAAAGCTAATGGAGCCGAGCGGGTCCACACACGCCATGTGCGCATCAGAACATTCTGATCTGGGCATGACGGGACGCACAAATCATGCAGATCCCAAGATGCCCAGCGATGAGATCACACGGCTTCTGTCGTTCCTTTTTTTTTTCTGGAGATTTTACATAACGTCGGCGGTCGCTTCATTCAGAGCCTGCAGATCCACCACCCCACCATTAGACTGAGAGCCAATTAATGTCATCTGTTCTGCAACATATTCACATACTAAGCGCTGCCATCAGGAGAAAAGCAAAGGATTTTTACACATTCTAGCGTCTGCCTCCCAAATAAATGCACGTTTTTGGTGTAATATGAGCTTTAATAAGACGTTTCTAAAAGCATAAACACTTATAATTATACATAGTGAGACAAAACTATGTAAATATGCAAAAATGTGTAAATATAATAGAGTTTTTGTACAAATATGAGCTTTAAGAAGATATTTCTAAAAACATAAACACTTTAAAACTAGTATATTGACATATTTTGTCATATTTACAGTTTTGAGTCACTTTGTGTAATTGTAAGTGTTTATGTTTTTAGAAATGTCTTAAGTTAAAGCTCATATTTTATCAAAAAACTATAATATTTACATATGTTTCCATATTTAAACAGAGTTATTGGTAAAATATGAGCTTTAAAAAGATTTTTTTTAAACAAAAGCACCTAAAACTATTCAAAGAGACTCAAAACTGTTTAAATATGGGGAAATATGTCAACATAATAGAGTTTTTGGTAAAACATGAGTTTCAGCAGGACGTTTTATAAGTCAAACACTTATGATAATTAAAACTGACTTAAAATTATGAAAATATGTAAATATACTAGAGTTTTCGAACAAATATAAGCTTTAAAAAGACATTTATAAAAATGTAAACACTTAAAATTACACAAAGAGACTCAAAACTATGTAAATATCGGGAAAATACGTAAATATAATAGTGTTTTTGGTCAAATATGAGCTTTGACATGAATTTTTAAAGACAAAAACGTACAATTACACAAAATGACTTTAAACTATGTGAATATGAGAAAATATGCAAATATAATAGTTTTTGGTAAAACATGAGCTTCAACAAGAATTTCTCAAAACACAAACACAGTTACACAGTGACTCAAACGTATGTAAATATGAGAAAATGTGTCAATATAATAGAGCTTTTGGTCAAATATGACACATTTTAAAAGCAAAAACACTTAAATAGTGACTAAAATTATTTAAACATGAAAACAAACATGAAAATATAATAAAGTTTTGGCTTGAAATTAGCTTCATCATGTTTAAAACACAAAACAAACATGTAATTTCCATTTAAAGCTACGTGCAAACTCCAATGTTTAGTTTATGTCTTCCATTCTCCAACATATTCTTATACTAAAGCACCTCAAAAAGATGAAGGAGCCACGATTTTAATATCTCGCCACATTTTAGAGTCTGCCTCCCCAAAAATGCACGTTTCTGATCAAATATGAGCTTTAACAAGACATTTCTAAAAACATAAACTCTTAAAATAATACAAAGTGACTCAAAACTATAAATATTAGAAAATATGAAAATATAAAAGTAAAAAGCACAAACACTTAAATAATGACCAAAACTATGTAAATATGAAAAAATATGTAAATATAATAAAAGTTTTTGGTCAAATAACAGCTTTAACAAGACCTTTTTAAAAGCACAAACACTTAAACAGTGGCTAAAACTATGTAAAACTGTGTAATATTGGGAAAATATGCAAATATAATACACATTTTGGCAAAATATGCGCTGACATGAATTTTTAAACACGTAAATTCTTACAATAATCTACAGCGACTCAAAACTGCAAATATGAGAAAATATGTAAATATAATATAGAGTTTTTGGTCAAATATGAGCTTTGACATGCATTTTAAAAGACATAAACGCTTATAATATCAATCTAAAGAGTCTCTAAATTATGTTTATATAAGAAAATATGTAAATATAATAGCGCTTTTGGTCAAATATGAGATTTCTAAAAGCACTGACACTTAAATAGTGACTAATACTATGTAAATATGAGAAAATATGTAAATATAATAGTGTTTTTGGTCCAATATGATACATTTCTAAAAGTACAAACACTTAAACAGTGACTAAAATTATGTAAATATTGGGAAAATATGCAAATATAATACAGATTTTGGTAACATATGAGCTTTGACATGGATTTTTAAAAACATAAACTCTTACAATGATCTAAAGTGACTCAAAAATATGCAAATATGAGAAAATATGTAAATATAACAGAGTTTTTGGTCAAATATGAGCTTTGACATGCATTCTTAAAGACATAAACGCTTATAATATCAATCTAAAGGGTCTCTAAATTATGTTCATATATGAAAATATGTAAATATAATAGCGCTTTTGGTCAAATATGAGATTTCTAAAAGCACTGACACTTAAATAGTAACAAAAACTATGTAAATATAAAAGAAATATGTAAATATAATAGTGTTTTTGGTCCAATATGATACATTTCTAAAAGTACAAACACTTAAAGAGTGACTAAAACTATGTAAAAATTTGGAAAATATGCAAATATAATACAGGTTTTGGTAAAATATGAGCTTTGACATAGATTCTTAAAAACATAAACTCTTACAATAATCTAAAGTGAGTCAAAAATATGCAAATATAAGAAAATATGTAAATATAACAGAGTTTTTGGTCAAATATGAGCTTTGACATGCATTTTTAAAGACATAAACGCTTATAATATCAATCTAAAGAGTCTCTAAATTATGTTTATATATGAAAATATGTAAATATAATAGCGCTTTTAGTCAAATATGAGATTTCTAAAAGCACTGACACTTAAATAGTGACTAATACTATGTAAAATATGAGAAAATATGTAAATATAATAGTGTTTTTGGTCCAATATGATACATTTCTAAAAGTACAAACACTTAAACAGTGACTAAAACTATGTAAATATTGGGAAAATATGTAAATATAATAGTGTTTTTGATAAAACATGAGCTTTATCATGTTTAAAACGCAAAACAAACAAGGAGATTTTATTTAAAACTACTTGCAAACACCAATGTTTAATTAATGTCATCCATTCTCTAACATATGCCCATACTAAGGCACCTCCATCAGAAGGAGCAGCCACGAGTTTTACATCTCGCCACATTCCAGCATCTGCCTCCCAAAAAAATGCAATTACACGGCTGCGAGCGCTGGAGAGGAGCAGACCGAGAGAGAGTTAATGGGGAAGTTGTTTTGTGGCTCTCTCCATCATGCGGGGGGAAGAGCCCGGCTCTGCTGAACTTCAAAGCAAACGGACAACAGGCTCTCCATCTCTGTGGCTGATTGCTGAACAACATCAGACGCGTCACATCTCCTGCGTTTCTGGAGCACAAGGAGACACGGAGAACAGGCCACTTCCTGCGTTTTTCATTTCATTTCCTTCGCCATAACTTAGAAACGTCATTCATGGAGTAAGACGGTTGGACCAGAAGTGGTCATGGTTGGGTTCATTTGGTACACTGTAAAAAGTATCCCTAAATTAGAATTTTTCCTTATTTTCTGATTTATGCTTAAATTTTTCCTGGTTTTTTTAACGCTTCGAACAACTTTCAACCTTGGAAAGTTGGAAAAAGTTTCAGCTCAAAATAAGCCACATTACTCTTTGAAACTGCCCCTATTAAGCTTCGATCCAAATCGGTGACTGTCGCTTTAAATGCAAATGAGATTAAGCTCTTTTCAAAAGAGGGCGGAGCTACAAATGCCTGTGTGACAGCATAGTGGCAGATTTAAAAATCTAATGGAGGGGGTTCATAAGCGAGCGGGGTTTTCCACCTCTGATGACACGAACAAAGAGAATATGTCAATCAAAGTGTTTCTGCCGACTGATTTTATCAAGTGTGATTATAAAATATAGAATTAATACATTTTTACTTATTAGAGGCTTGCTATATTTACAGACTCCTAATATAAAATAGATTTTTGCAAAAAAGGTCAACTTTAATTAATAATTGCAATATTTTTGTCATCATTTTAGGAACAAAAAACAATACAATAGCTGTGCTTCTGCTTTTTGGGGGGAAATGGAACATTATGCAAGCAGGTAGCAATGCATTAAAAATGATTCATTAATTATGAAACGTATGACCAAATACAAAAGTGATACAATAAAATGCGTACGCATGATTACATTCTGATAGATTACATTAAAATGAAGTCTAAGATCATTTCAGGCACAATTATTGTTGATGTATTTACATACTGTTGTAGTCATAAGTTCATTTTTTGATGTTACATTTGACTCTTATATTTTAATCTCTACATCTGCACATATACGTTCTACATATATAATACAAATACAAAAAGTAATAATATATTTTAAATGTGTAAATAAAACTAAAAATATTATTAACATTTCCATATTTTCATATTAATGTATTTACATATTTTAATTTAAAATTTTTAATTTTAATGTATAAAAATTAGATAACTACAATAATTTTACTATAGTTAATTATAATCATGACCAGGCATAAAATAAATGACTGCAGTAGTTACATGCTTTAAGAATAAATAAATATAAATTAATAAATAAATAAATGAATGAATAAATAAATGAATTATAATAATTATATATATATATATATATATATATATATATATATATATATATATATATATATATATATAATTTAGTATTATTTAATATAATAATATTTCAGTTATTATAATTAACTATATTATTACTAATTATTCTAGATTTGAAATTAAAATTTAAGATCAATTTGTCTTCAAACTGCGTTATACGTAGTTTATCTATGCATTTAAATAGGATATTATCTGCGATGTCAAAAAAATAAACTGTTTGTGGACTTCAATTTCTTTTTTCCAGCTCTAAAAATCCCGATTTTCCTGACGCATCCTTTTATAGCAGCACACAGGCTCATCTCTGCTTCATTTCTTCATCTAATCTGGACGGTTGACTGATTCTAATAGGTTTTAAGAGTGAATCTGACTGACCACCGCTGCCTTCTTCCATCCTAAGGAGCTTATCGAAGAAAAACACATTAAAAATGCAAGTTATAACGCGTCTGACACGGGGGTCAGCGCCGCCGAGAGTCACCAGCCGATATCAGACAAGTGTGTCAGAGAGAAGATTATGGAGATTTGCTGAGCCGCTGGCTGATAGAAACATAAACATCATGGCCGTCATCTTCAGAGATTAATCCACTGTCAGGATGACAACAGCTGACCAACAACCAGACACTAAAAACTCTGACCAACAAATGATCAACAACCAGACACTATCAATCAGCAACTTCCAGGCACTAAGAACCAACAACCAGACACTAACAACCAGCAAACAACAACCATACACTAACAACCAGCAAACAACAACCAGACACTAACAACCAGACACCAACAACCAGACACTAACAACCAGCAAAAACTGACCAACCAGGCGCTAGCAAACAACATCTGCCTAACAACCAAACCCTAAATCCAAAAACAACTTGCCAACAACCGACAAACAACAATACACTAACAAACCAAATCTTATCAACTGGTCGACAACCTCACAATAACAAACAACAACCAGACATTACCACAGCAACAACTTTTGACCAACAACTAAAAACTGACCAACAAGACCCTAACAACCAAAAACTGCAGAACAACCACACAATAACAAACAAACAACAATCAACCGATCACATCCGATCAACAACCAGACGTTATCAAAACAACAACTACTAAAACAGCAACCAAAAACAAACAACAACTGTCCAACAACAAGACCCTAACAACCAAAACAACTGGCCAACAACCACACAATAACAAACAACAACTGATCCACAACCAGACACTATCAAAACAAGAGCATTTGATCAACAGACAAAACGAACAAACAACAACAACTGACCAACAACAAGACCATAACAACCAAAAACACCTGCAGAATCACAACACAATGACAAACAACAACATCCGATCAACAACCAAAAGCTAACACCACAATTAGCTAACAACCACAATCTAACAATCTAACAACAAACCCTAACAAACAACAACAACTGACAAACAACCAGACACTAACAAACAACATCTGACCAACAATCAGTCCCAAACAACACCTGACCAACAGCCAGACACTAACAAACAACATCTGACCAACAATCAGACCCAAACAACACCTGACCAACAGCCAGACACTAACAAACAACATCTGACCAACAATCAGACCCAAACAACACCTGACCAACAGCCAGACACTAACAAACAACATCTGACCAACAATCAGACCCAAACAACACCTGACCAACAGCCAGACACTAACAAACAACATCTGACCAACAATCAGACCCAAACAACACCTGACCAACAGCCAGACACCAACAAACAACATCTGACCAACAATCAGACGCAAACAACACCTGACCAACAGCCAGACACTAACAAACAACATCTGACCAACAATCAGACCCAAACATCACCTGACCAACAGCCAGACACTAACAAACAACATCTGACCAACAATCAGACCCAAACAACACCTGACCAACAGCCAGACACTAACAAACAACATCTGACCAACAATCAGACACAAACAACACCTGACCAACAGCCAGACACTAACAAACAACATCTGACCAACAATCAGACGCAAACAACACCTGACCAACAGCCAGACACTAAAAAACAACATCTGACCAAGTAGCAGACACAAAAACAACAACAGACCAACAACCAGACTCTAAAAAAACAACACTTAACTAACAACTAGACACAAACAACTGACCAACCAGACGCTAACAAACAACATCTGATTAACAACCAGACACTAACAAACAACATCTGACTAACAATCAGACACAAACAACACCTGACCAACAATCAGACACAAACAACACCTGACCAACCAGACGCTAACAAACAACACCTGATTAACAACTAGTCACTAACAAACAACATCTGACCAACAATCAGACACAAACAACACCTAACCAACCAGACGCTAACAAACAACATCTGACTAACAACCAGACGCTAACAAACAACATCTGACTAACAACCAGACACTAACGACAAAATCAGGCACCAACGCTGACAAGCAACATTAACAACTGACCAACAATCAGACACAAACACCTGACCAGCAGCCAGGCACTAACAAACAAAAGTGACCCGACATTAAAACAGCAACAGACCATTCTGTTGTAAACATAGCAAACAACAAATGACCCCCAACCAAACCCTAACAACCAAAAACTGTCTGACAACCAGACACTAACAAACTCAAGTGGAATAAACGTGAAGCTGATATAAACCTGCAGGCCTTGCGTCTCCATGGACAGGTGAGGGTAAAGCTCCAGGGATTGCCGTGAACATCCGTCCTGCAGGAGCGCGGGTCTCTGGGGCTCTTAAAGGGCCGGCGAGATAGCAAATCCTTTCTTTCAAAGTCTGAAGTCTGAGATTTACCCGCGGTTCCCTGCTCACAAAAGAAAGGACAGGCGCTCCGCAAGCCGCACACTAATAAAAGAGACGAATTTAACAAACAGATGCAGGAGAGTTCACCTTCACAGCACTGACACCAGAGGAGACAAAATACTTCAATCAACAGCTCTCTTCCAGTGACCTCTGCGAGACACGGTATTATTTCACACCGCCATATCCATTTCAGACACGCAGGACTCTGGGAGGGAGAATGTATTTCCCTTTGAGAGCTGACGGATAGTGTTTTTACAGGGTTCACATACACACAGAAGGCATTTTATAGATGAGGTCTGAAGCGAAAAGACCTTCGGGCGGTGGTTTCCGGCTGTGCGGCCCTCCATTGGTCCGTACGACTGCCTTCTGCTCTCAAGTTCAATTCTGAAGCCAGAAGTTTATAAGAACAGACACATACTCTTTATTAAGTCAGATTTTAGAAGTTTACCCATTGCGACATCCTTTGGCACCACTGAAATAACCGAATTGTCAGAAGCTACGCTTGAAAAATGCGTTTGACTTACAGTTTTGGTCTTGTTTCTAGTTCAAATATGGAAAACATCATGAATAAAAAAGCAACTAGTAAACGTTTGCACATTGCGACATTCTTTGGCATCACTATAATAACTAATTTGTCTGCTCAGGTCTCCAAAAACAGGAGCTACCCTGGGAAAAAAATGGTTTTCTTACTTAGAACTTTGGACCCAATTCAGGGATGTAACGGTTTCAGAATTTCACGGTACGGTCATACCTCGGTATGAATGGCACGATACGATATTTATTGAATCATTTACAGGAAAAACAAAACTAATGAAAATACTCCAAAAAAGTGCCAAAAGTGTCAATGACATACAAATTAGCCATCTATCTGTAAGCTTTGAAACAGGAACTTCAATTTTAATAACAAAAAAATATTAAACCATGTAAAAAATTAGGTTTCAATTTAGTATTGTTGAAAACTCATCACATTCAACATTTAATCACTCACTCACTCACTTAGATAGAGATTGGTTTTAAGGAAAATTATCATATAACTATAATCTGATAAAAGCTGGTATCTCTGGGCATTTACAATGTCCCCTGCAACAGAAAAAAACCCTCTCATTTGGGACTGAGGTTTCTGGGACAGAGATATGACTTGGCCCAGGTTGACAGCAGTGGGTAACGTTGTGCATTGTCTTTCCCCCATTTGAGAGGACAAGCCATGAGTGAGATAGAGATCTCTTTGTGGTACAAGTCAATGTCTGCTTCAATCTGAACAGTGTGCTGTGTTTCTGCAGTCCCCATGACTGTTATTAGTCGTATTCCCCAACTTGTATTTCACCACAGTCTGGCAGTGCCTGCATACTGTTTTTTTCTTTGTCTGTCACCTTTTCTCCTTTCTCGTGTCTTTTTAGAGAGAAACCAAAATGCTTCCACACATCCGATTTAAAACCCGCTTTAGGTTCGATCATTTCCAGCTCTTTTTCATCCCCGCTACTAGCAGCACACTCCATTTCCGCATTACTGGATCTGTAGCGACAACAGACCGCAAAGGATGATGGCTACGCCTGGGCTGATGGGAATTGTAGTTTTCGCTACCTCCCGTTCGATTCATTCGCCTGAGCAAATTTTTTCAGAAGACCTATAGTTTTACCGAGTCATGCGACTACTGTAATATTGAAAAAAATTGCTATTGCTGTATGACGGTATTTACAATATTGTTACATCCCTAACCCAATTCATATTCTATTTGTTGTACCCCTACCCCTTCCCCTTAGCCCTTACAACCGAGGGTTAAGGTCTTGGTCTTGATTCTAGTTCAAATATCAAACAATTCTTGAACGAAAAAAGCAAATAGTCAAAGCTTACACTTTGCGACATTCTTTGGCACCACTAAAATAACCAATTCGTCTGCTGACGATGGCTATGCTGGAAAAAAAATGCTTTTCTTATTAAGCCTTTTGGTCTTGTTTCTAGTCCAAAGCAAATTGTAAAGGTTTACACATTGCAACATCCCAAAGCTGGAACCACTAATATACTGTAAGTGTTCATCTGCTAAGGTTGCAAAAATCAGAAACTTTGCTGGAAAAAAGGCTTTTCTTACTTGGTATCATGATCTTGTTTCTAGTCGAAATATTTAAAAATTATTAAATCAAAACAAAAATGGTAAAAGTTTAAACATTGTAACATCGTTTGGCACCACAAAAAGACATTTAGTCAGCTCATTCTGCAAAAAAATTATTGCTACGCTGGAAAAAATACTTTTCATACTTAGGGTTTAGGTCTTGTTTCTAGTCTAAATATCGAAAAATTCATAAGTCAAAAAGTTTACACATTGCGACATCCTTTGGCATCACTAAAATAACCAATTTGTCAGCTCAGGCTGCAAAAAACAGCAGCTACGCTGGAAAAAATGCTTTTCATGCTTAGGGTTTTGGTCTTGTTTCGAGTTCAAATTATGAAAAATTCTTAAATCAAAAAGCAAATAGTAAAAGTTTTCACATCACAACATTTTTAGCACCACTAAAATAACCAATTCAACTGCTCAGGCCGCAAAAAACAACAGCTATACTGAAAAAAAAGGCTTTACTTAAAATTTTGGTCTTGTTTTAGTCCAAATATTGAAAAATTCTTAAATCAAAAAGTAAACCGTAAAAGTTTACACATTGAGACATCCTTTAGCACCACTAAAATAACCAATTCAACTGCTCAGGGCTGCAAAAAACAGAAGCTACGCTGGAAGAAAATTCTTTTCATGCTTGGGATTTTGGTGTTGTTTCTAGAAAAATTCTTAAATCAAAAAGCATTTTCTAGACAAACTAAAAACATTGTCTTGTTTTCAGAAATAATAAATCAAAATTAAGTGAGTTCATCCTTAAAACAAGAAAAATAATCTGCCAATGGGGAAAGGAATTTAATTTTATTCAAAGCAAAAACAGGATCATTTTACTTCCACCACTGGCAGAAAAACTCACTTAATTTTGACTTATTATTTCTGAAAACCTTATTTTTTGCTTGTCCAGAAAATGATCCTTGATTTAAACATTTTTGTTTATTTAAAGTAAGATTACTCTAAGTAAGAAGTTGCTATTAGTTGTCATTCATGTCCACCCGCTGAAATCTTTAGCGAGAAATCAAATTAATTGAGCGCAGTCTCATAGACACCCCATTTAAAAAGTCAATTCCGTCTGTGTTTTTCACTGCTGCTGTGTGTAAAATCTCTCTTAGCCCTGTCACTTCATCGCTCCGCTGCATGTCAAGCGCGTCTCTGCCATAAGACCTCATTATTAAGTCACAAATAAGTTTCAACATCACAACTATCAATGCCACTCAAAGAAACCTAATTAAATAGCATCTCAAAGCCACTTAAAAAGTCATTTCCAGCAGTGTTTTCCTGACTGATGCTCTGTGTGGTTTTTTCTGTTACCGCATCTGTTTGCTTGTTTATTCGTGCATAGAATCGCCATGAAATAGAACGTTTTCTTTTAAATCACTGTATTTACATAGTATGACAGATTTTCACAGTTGGCATTAAGAAGGAATGTTATCTGACTAACATCTAGCAGCTAAATGTGTCTGAAAAAATATTCAAAGGCCTTTATTTTCATAAACAGCGCGGACGTGAATGCGTCTAATGTTCTGATTGGCTGGAGTAGACATCTCACATCAGAGAGTTCTAATCGTGAATGCGCTCTTTTCGGCAATCTTCCTTCTGCGTTCACACAGCAAAGCAAATTACTGGTAATGTTACAACTTCTCTTCCTGGAAAATTGCCAGAACGAATTTACCCGTATTTTCAAAAAGGGCCTGTTCACACATAAAGACCTTTCCGGAAAATTGCCGGTAATTTCAAAGGGGCTATTGTTTCTTTAAGATACTTTCTAAACATCAGTGACAATAAATAAAAAAAACTAAGTTAGATCTTTTTCAACCATGTTGAAGAATCAGTCATCTAAGCATAAAAAGCAACAAAATCTGTATAACGACAGCCATTTTTTCTTTAAGCTCTGTCTGCAACAATTAAAGAAATACAAGTAGTAGTTTGTACAATCTTATTTCCACACCGTCGCTCCATCAGTTTACCATCGTTTAAGCATTAACAGCCACAAAACCTCTATAAAAGACACATGTTGTTACTTTAAAAGTGCTGTATGCTAGTTTTTGATTATCCTAAAGCATAACAATACCATAATATGTTTGCAGATATTTAAGAAACATGCTCAGTGAACAATCTTGTTTATGTGAAAAACAATGAAGTCAGATATTCTGCTTTGAAAATGTGTGTTAAGTGGCTGAACGGCTGTCTTTGTGTAGGTCATTTAACCCGCCCGATGCAACTTTAGCTAATTCTATTTAAGCACACCAGGCTGCCTTGGTGGAAAACAGCGCAATTCATTAATTCAGTCAGGAAGGCTCCCAAAGTGTGCGTCCTTGACTGAAATGCGACCTCCGGTGGACAATAGCAGACTCCGAAATGAGACGCAGATTCAGAGTTCCATATTAGGTAGTTTTTAATTAGCAAATAATACAAACAAATTTATACAAATGTAAACATTAGGTGAGTGGGTTACATTGTAACCCAGTTTCATAACAACACGCTAAATGTCGAGATTTGCAGGGATAAGCAAACTGGCTGTTGGCTTGAAACACAGAAGTTTAAATACAGCCATTCAGAAGCACAGAATAGTGCACTCACTGCACTCCAGCGAAATGGTAAGGTTTTTAATCTAATTATTACATATTAAACCTCTAACATTATTACATGTAGATGCTGAATCGCTGATATGTGTTGGTGTGCACTGAGTCACAGTTCTAAAGTTTAATTTTCAAATGGTTTATTTTGTTTTCAAGATCTGAGGTGAACTATCTGCTGCTGCTTTCAGTGGTATGGCAATAAAAATCATGTGAAATGGCATTCAAACTCACATTGTTAGCATTTAACACTGAATATAGCACACGAGTTGCAGCTGAGTTGTCAGTTTATCCTGTTGTTCAGCTGCAAAAAAAAAAGCTGTTTCTAAAATATAAATTTCAGGTGTTGGTTAGGACAAAAACTAACCTTTTAATATGGAAAATATTCCTTCTATCACGTGCCGTTGCTTTTATTTAAATCAGCCTTTAGGTTGGACAGTCAGGCACACTGCTGTTGATGTCGTCAATCTGGCAACCTGCACTTGCATATGTTTTGAACCAGGCCTGCAATACTTAGTTCAACCACTGGGTGTCAAACTTACATATTGCGCCTTTTTTCCCCCAGGTTCTGCAGTTTGCAATGTCCCCAATTTTGCATTTTGCTTGCCAATTTTAAGCCAATTGTAATGGAGTGTTTTGGTTCAATTTAGAATTTACCCAACCAGCGCAGACCCCCATGAATTTTCATATTTAGAAAGCAACTTAAAGGTGCAAAGGGGGGAGGGGGGGCTTTGCACCTTTAAGTTGCTTTCTAAATATGAACAATATCACTAATAATAAATGAAAATACAAAGTTAGATCTTCTTCCACCCTGTTGCAGGATCAGTTTCCAATCATTCAAGCATAAACAGCCACAAAACCTCTATGAGAGCAGACATGCTGTTTTTAATGCATCAATAACTATTCGTCACTCCATCAGTTTACCAACATAAACAGAGATGAAATCTCTATGAAATCAGACAGTGTTCACTTTAGAGTAACCCTTTCTGCATCACGTCATCTAACATTGATCTTTTTCAGCTCTGTTGCCATCCATTTACCATCAGTCAAGCATAAACCACCACAAGGCCAGAATAAAACGAGAGCTCTCGGTGGTCTCTTTTTTTCAGCCCTGTTCCTGCATCCACTTACCATCATTCAAGCGTAAACCCCCTTTTTATTAAGTCCCTCTTTATGCATCACGACAGCGATCGGCTATCAGTTTAACTCATAAAAAGCCATCGCGGGCTGGAAAAGAAAGACACGGAGGCCGTTCCTGCCTTCTAGTTGCCATTCACCTCCACAGCGGCAGCTTTATTATAATCAAATGAATACAATAGCATCTCATAAATACCCCACTTAAAAAGTCATTTTCTCCAGCTGCAGCGTGTTTTCGGCTGTCCATCGTGGTGAGGCGTGAACGAGCAACATGTTTAATTCAGATGCGGAGCAATTTGCTGGCGTCTCATTCCCTCCGCGAGTGTCTTAAAGTCTTCTGCCAATTGGAAACGCACAGGCTAACCCACACACTTGACTTTTTTTTTTTTTAACAAGGATTCACACCCAGAGATGAAAAACGAACAAAATAAAAATCCAAGCAGAGGACACACACCTCCCACTTATGACCCGGAGTTTCATTTACAGTACGCGAGAGTCATTTCTCCATATTTATCCCAGTAAACCGCGTAACATTTATTACCGCCACGCTCGCCAGCACTCTATTACAGCAAGGTCCAGATTCAGCTCTGGTGGGAGATCGGCGAGGTGATAGAGAAAGTTATTACAAAGATTTCAGGCGTGGAAACGGCAAACCTCCTCCCCCCCCACCACCACCAACGTGGTGGACGCTTGGAAAGAGCCCGAGGGATTAGAGGGAGCCGCGCCAACACAAGGTCGACAATCCGGGTGGCTGACAAATAAGAGGAACTCGCCGCAATGCAAAAGCCATCATTCTTCACGATTAGCATTCGAGGCGCACAGCGGTAAGCTAATGGTTTGAAAATATACTACTGCCGTCTTCTGCTTTGAAAAGGTCAGCGTTTGACCCCTACATGCTGAATATTGAGAGGAGGGAGGGTTGGCATGCTACTGTTAGCCGCAAATAACACATTAAGTGGACCGCGTCCCACATGCTACACATTATCAGGGCTGCTGTGCCGTTCCAAATTGAATTAAAAATGGTTTGTAAATTGCAACTCAGAGGTGAATGGAGCTGGCAACAGGGATGAATGAATTGCAATTTTAATGTCAGGAATTAAGTCCAAAGTTTGTCAAAGCTATTTTATATCAGATTGTACAGATTGTTTTTGGGGAGGGGACGGTTTCAGTGATTAACAGATTGATTAACAGATTAAAAAAAGGATTAAAAGACAGACAGATGTTTTCCAATTTCTTAAATCATGGCTTATTTCCTAAAAGGTTTTGGTCCTAAGACTGATCCCTGTGGTACCCCGTAAGTTATTGGATGGATGGATGGAAGGTTGGATACAAATGACAGATAGATGGATGGATGGATGGATGGATGGATGGATGGATGGATGGATGGATGGAAACAAATGACACATGGATGGATGGATGGATGGATGGATGGATGGATGGATGGATGGAAACAAATTAAACATTGGATGGATGGATGGATGGATGGATGGATGAAGGTATGGATGGATGGAAACAAATAACACATGGATGGATGGATGGATGGATGGATGGATGGATGGATGGAAACAAATGACACATGGATGGATGGATGGATGGATAGATGGATGGATACAAATGACAGATGAATAAATGGATGGATGGATGGATGGATGGATTGATGGATGGATGGAAACAAATGACACATTGATGGATGGATGGATGGATACAAATGACACATGGATGGATGGATGGATGGATGGATGGATGGATGGAAACAAATGACACATGGATGGATGGATGGATGGATGGATGGATGGATGGATGGATGGATGGATGGATGAATGGAAACAAATGACACATGGATGGATGGATGGATGGATGGATGGATGGATGGATGGAAACAAATGACACATGGATGGATGGATGAAGTTATGGATGGATGGAAACAAATTAAACATTGGATGGATGGATGGATGGATGGATGGATGAAGTTATGGATGGATGGAAACAAATGACACATGGTTGGATGGAAACAAATGACACATGGATGGATGGATGGATGGATGGATGGATGGATGGATGGAAACAAATTAAACATTGGATGGATGGATGAAGTTATGGATGGATGGAAACAAATGACACATGGATGGATGGATGGATGGATGGATGGATGGATGGATGGATGGATGGATGGATGGATGGATGGATGGATGGAAACAAATGACACATGGTTGGATGGAATTATGGATGGATGGATACAAATGACAGATGAATAAATGGATGGATGGATGGAAACAAATGACACATGGATGGATGGATGGATGGAAACAAATGACACATAGATGGATGGATGGATGGATGGACACAAATGACACATGGATGGATGAATGGATGGAAGATGGCTGGATAGAAACAAATGACATGGATGGATGGATGGATGGATGGATGGAAGCAAATGACACAGGGATGGATGGAAAGATGGATGGATGGAAACAGATGACATGGATGGATGGAACCGATGGAATCAAATGAGGGTGTAGTGGTGGTGTTGGAGTCATGGTGGCAGGCCATTTTGACCCCTGGACGGATGGAAAAAATGACACATGGATGGATGAAAGGATAGATGCATGGATATATGGTTACTGCAGTGGATTGACAAACAGAAGTCGCCTATAGACTAAAGTAGAGACACTAAGAGAGATAGACGGACAGAAGAACAAAGACAGCTGGATGGATGGACAGTCATGTAGATAGACAAAAGGACAGTTGGATAGTAGAATAGAGAGAATGACAGATAGACCAGAGGCTAATATGAAGAGGATGAATGACCAAACAAAGGCGTTTTTATTTAACCATGCAAATAGAGTCCATTTTAATTTGGAGGGAGCGTCCCCTGCACTAATAGACTCTCCCACCGGCAGCAGAGTCAGCATCCACCTCTGCATTTCCACAGGTCTCCGGCTCCTCCTGTGGGCCTGACCAGTTAAAAGGGTTCGCGGCCCCGGCGTAATCCTCAGCACAAGCAGCTTCAGTTCAACACGGGTCTCTGTTTCACTCTGATAGCGCTGGAGATGAGTAGGTGATCACGATGTGCGTGTATGTGTGTGCGCGAGCGAGCCCAGGGAATTCAATCTCCCTGGCAGGCACGAGCGGACAGGCGGGCAGATTGAACAGCGGCATCCCAGAATAACCCTGGAGGTATCCATGAATGAAATGACAGGATTACACAAGCATTCGAAATCCCGCTGAGATCCCAGATAATGCTGTTTACAGCCGCGTGTCGCACCCGTGGCGGGGGGAGGAGTCAAACTGTTTGGCTAATAAAAATATGGAAGCGCTTTTCAGAGTCGCCGAGCAGAAAATGCAAAACCTGCGGGTCAAATCCGTCAGCGTAAGAGAGTCCGACGCTGCGGTTATTAAAGCGGTGGTTTCCTCTGGAAATGTGCTAAATGAGGGCGGCTTCGTGACGGCTTCACAAATACCAATAATCTGGTGTCAACAGGCCCTGTCGCTGACAGTAATTTGTGCTCCTGCGGTGGGACTCTTGCGCTGAGAATGAGACATCGTCAGACCGTAATTACTGAAAAATGCCAGTTACAGAAACCATTCATTTAATGCTATATTGGAACACACGCAAAAACAAAAACATATGTGAGACAGCGAGGCCAAGAAACATCTGAAGAGAGACTAAATGTGTGTGTGTGGGTGCTTCTGCACCGCTTTGCCTACAAACTGAAACCATTGTTGATTTCTCCGAGACTATGTTGTTGCTAATTTTATGTTGTTGTTTTTGATCATTGCAACATAGTTCAACTCGCAAAAAGTACTACCATGGTATTTTGGATATTTACTATGGTATCACCATCATGTACACTATGTCTTTTCAAAAGCCTTGATACAAGTATTTTAGGAGTAATAAGTATTGAAATAAGGCATTAGGCAGCACGCTGGCTCAGTGGTTAGCACTGTTGCCTCACAGCAAGAAGGTCGCTGATTCAAGTCCCAGCTGTGGGACAACTTAATTCAATATATATATATATATATATATATATATATATATATATATATATATATATATATATATATATTAGGGGTGTCAAAATCGAAATCGATATCGAAATTTATGCTCAATTTCGATTATCGAATCAAAAAATAGAATCGTCGATGCTGCCACGCCACCATGTCACGTCAGCTTGGCTTGACAAGCGGGAAAAAAACAGGCTTGTTGAAGTGCTTGTTAAACTGCAGAAGCAGGAGACCCGTCGACAGAGCTTAAACCCTCTCCTCTTTCAATGAAGTCGCCGGTGTGTAAGCATTTTGGATTTCCAGTGAGTTATGTTGACAACGTTCGTGTTTTCGACAAAAAAAAACACAGTTTTGCAAGCTCTGCTATGTACGTATTACGTACAGTTCGTCCGATAGACAACACCGGCATCGCGATCCTCTGCCCGCCCCCGTTGCAAATCCGCTCGCGAAAAGTACACACTCAGGCCCTGTTTACACTGTCATTGTTTTTAAATGGCATTTTAGAACGACAACGATTTGACATCCACAGTGGTGTGTAGCATTTCTGAGCAGCCCTCCTTCCTCTCTACCTCTGAAAAGGCACATCACGTGACCACACAGACACAGACGCACACACAGCCATGATCTCGAGAGAGCAGGTCGAGGCAGTCAGAGGACTGCTTCAATCTTTCACTCACTTGTACTTAGTCATTTTAGCGAACACCTCAGATACTGTTGGCTGGTTCCTGTTGGTTGTGCATCTTTTTTTACCGACGCCATTATAACAACACAGATCACTGCCTATTCACGAGTCCCGCGGAAAAAGTGATTGACAGGTGGTAATTATGTGTGTATCTTGCCTTTATTCATTTACTGTACGATTTGTTTATGGGTAAAACAAAGACCATGCAGGTCAGGTTGTTTAAACGGTAGGCTACAAATAATTAATTGGTCATTAATTAATTAATTATTCATAAGCGAAAATCGAATCGAATTGTGCGTTTAGAATCAAAAATGTAATCGAATCGAGGATTTGCAGGATCGTGACACCCTTAATATATATATATATATATATATATATATATATATATATATATATATATATATATAAATATATATATATATATATATATATATATATATATAGAGAGAGAGAGAGAGAGAGAGAGAGAGAGAGAGAGAAATATTAAAGAAATATTATAAAATTAAATTAAAATAAAAAAAAATAAACTTAATTCAGTTCTGTGTGGAGTTTGCATGTTCTCCCCGAGTTGGCGTTGGTGTCCTCTGGATGCTCCCGTTTCCCCCACAGTGTGTGTGTGAATGCGAGAGTGTACGGGTGTTTCCCAGTACTGGGTAGCGGCTGGAAGGGCATACACTGCGTAAAACATCGAGAGCCCAGCCGGTGCTCAACGAGCTTCCTTCAGTCAGGTATCAGGATCTCATGACACAAGGCGCACTGTTTGCGATCAATGGCTCTCGCTTGTTTATTAATGCCTGTGACAGCGGTGACGTAATTTTGACAGTGGAGCGTCGCTTTTTAATTCGTACACGTCATCAGCTTGTCGTGTCCAAGATGAAACTATTTCGTGTTTGTAAAGTACACCCAGCGTAAATTTTTAAGTTGTCATATGCGTGTCTGATTTAGGAATTGTACCCTACGTTCTGTTTTCTTTTACATTTTTATAATTACAAATGCTTGAATTTTATTTACGCACAAAATATTTATGATAGTGATTTTATTTCATAATCATACAATACTAATCAATACCATAATTTACCATGGAACCAATGAAGCATTTGTTGTATTAGTGAAAATTTCCATTGACACCAAAAAAAATAAATAAATCAAAATTATGTCAAGTGCGGTGATCGGCCCAGTTAACCCTCCACATAAAAAATAAAAAAAAACATCTGTTTGCTGACCACAACCACAGTGCTGCTGTTAACCAACAGGAAGTCCTCAAACAAACTGAAAAACACTTTTAGACTTCCTCTGTAGGTAATCAAACTCAAAAATGAACTTGTTGATAAATATATAAGCAACCATCAAACCAAACATGAAACTGAGGGATACTGTAGACTTCCTGTATAGTTTATCAGACTCTAAAAGAGTGAACTGTTAAATATGTTACCAACCATATTCATGCAATGCTAAAATGCTCAACAGGAAGTCATTGAACAAGGTGAGCAACGGTCCTTACAATTTGTCCTACCAAACAATCACTCGAAAAGACCTCAATATGTTAATAGATGTTGATTAATCACAGTCTAGAAAAGTCTGGAAAATACACTATACTATCCCTTTCTGGAGGAAACAAAGTGGAAGTCATTAAACTCAACAGGAAGTTGAGGAAACGTCGAGAGTTCAGTGGAGATTTGACCAAAAACGCTTTAATTTGTGGACAAAATAGTTGTTAGCAAACATGTTTCAGAAATGCTGATATGCATAAAGTATACTTAACATCCAACCAACCAACCAACCAACAGGAAGTATTTAAACATAAGAGGAAGTTTTTAAACATAAGAGGAAGTTTTTAAACATAAGAGGAAGTTTTTAAATTGTTCCTCTGCAATTTGTCCTTCCATTAAAGACTTAAAAATACTTCAGTGTTTTGACAAATAGATGCTAACAGCCACATTCGTATAACGCTAAGGTTTTGAAAATATGCTAATTCCTGGAGGAAACAAACGGAAAGACAAACTCAACAGGAAGAGATTTGACCAAGAAAACACTTTCTTGAAACATTCCTATTGAAAAAAACAGCTTAAACCACCCTAGGCTGGTTGGCTGGTTTTAGCTGGTCGACCAGGCTGGTTTTAGAGGGGTTTTGGCCATTTCCAGGCTGGTTTCCAGCAATTTCCAGCCTGGTCTTAGCTGGTCAGGCTGGGAGATGACCAGCTAAAACCAGCTTGACCAGCCTAGCCAGGCTGGGAGCCCAGCCAACACCAGCTAAGTCCAGCTTAAACCAGGCTGGTCAAGCTGGTTTTAGCTGGATTTAGCTGGTCATTTTCCAACTTGACCAGCTAAGACAAGGCTGGAAATGTCTGGAAACCAGCCTGGATATGGTCAAAACCCCTCTAAAACCAGTTGGATTATTCAGCAGGGATATAAAAGGACTTCATTCTGTTGACGAACACGTTAGCCAGCATGTTTGTGGAATGCTAACATGCATAAAATATGCTAAACTACCAACCAACATGAAGTATTCAAACATAGGAGGAAGTTTAAAAATGGTTCCTCTCCAAGTTTTCCTTCAATAAAGACTCAAAAATAGTTCAGTGTTGTGACAAATAGATGCTAACAGCCACATTCGTACAATGCTAATGTGTTAAACTATCCTTTCCTGGAGGAAACAAAGGGAAAGACAAAATCAACAGGAAGAGATTTGACCAAGAAAACCTTTCCTTGAAGCATATAAAAAGACTTCAGTTTGATGAAAAACACATTAGCTAACATGCTTGTGAAATGCTAACATGCATAAAATATGCTAAATTGTTAACCAACCAACAGGATATTCAAACATAAGTGGAAGTTTTTAAATTGTTCCTCTGCAAGTTGTCTTTCAATTAAAGACTCAAAAACACTTCAGTGTTTTGACAAATAGATGCTAACAGCTAAATACGTACAATGCTAGTGTAAGAAAATATGTTAAACTCACTTTCCTGAAGGAAGCAAACAGAAAGACAAACTCAACAGGAAGAGATTTGACCAAGAAAACCTTTCCTTGAAAGATATAAGAAACATACAAGACTTCAGTCTGTTGACAAAAACGTTGGTTAATATTTTTGTGAAATGCTAACATGCGTAATGCTAAACTTCCAATAAACCAATAGAAATTCATTAAATGATTGAGAGAGTTACACAAAATGATTCCCTCTTGTCTTCATTCTTCCAATAAACTGTCCAAAACACTAACATTGTTAACATTGACGCTGACCTGTAAAAAATAAAGTATCAATTCCTGAATCAACAAGGAAGACTGGAAATGACCTTGCTGTCACTCTATTTTCTTCTTTCTGCAAGTGACAGCTTGCCATTTTTCTACATTATAACATTACAAGCGAACATTTATCAGACCAAAAAACAAGTGTTTATATGAAGCAAATCTCCAAAGATGTCAGGAATGTCCCTCAGCTTCCTGTCCAGCCAGATGACTTCCGATTGGTCCCCTGTCAGGAAGTGATAGTTTAGCAGTTTTCCTGTAGGAAATGATCTAGTTTACAAGTGCCAGTTACTCGCTGACTGTACATTCATTCTCTAGGCAATGCTATATGCAGTTGAAGTCAGAATTATTAGCCCTTCTGACTGTTCATCCCACAATTTCTCTTGAACGGAAAGAAGATTTTTTCAACACATTTCTAAACATAAGAGTTTAATAACTCATTTCTAATCACAGATTTATTTTATCTTTGCCATGATGAATACATAATATTTGACTAGATATTCTTAAAGACACTAGTATTCAGCTTAAAGTGACATTTAAAATGGTTTTAAAACTGCTTTTATTCTAGCTGAAATAAAAGAAAAAAGACCTTCTCCAGAAGAAAAAATATTATAGGAAATACTGTGAAAAATTCCTTGCTCTGTTAAACATCATTTGGGTTTTTAAAAAAATAATAATAAATAAATAAATAAAAAAAGAAAAGGCTTGGCAAATCATTCTGACTTCAACTGTATATATTGTCTCCTAAATGCCGAGTGGAACAATATAAAGCTGAAAGGCGGCGAATCAGTGAAGCAGAGAAGTAATAACAGCCTCTCATATCAGCGACTGGAGAAATGTAGTCATGTAAAAGGCCAGACAGCCGCGTCATTCAGAGCAGCAGGACCGCGGTGAAAGCAGGAGCTGGTTGAGATCCAGAGGGAATCGATGCTCACTACAGCGGCAGATGTTTCCATCACAAACTCTGGCTGAGAAACTGCAGAACATGACTGCAAAGAGCACACTAGCAGACCCTTCATGACATCAAATCGAAATGATCCCGACACCTTCATCATCCATGATTCTGGGCTTTCTGTCAATTATTTGCCAGCGCGTGTTATTCCAATAAAAAAAAGAAAACAAAAAGCCTCAGAATTGACTTTTTGTCTGATATTGCCGTCTTTATATATTTATATAAGATTGTCTGGGCTCAGACAGCAGGGTGGCTCACTCGCTTCACAGCAAGAAGGTCTCTGGTTTGAGTCCCGGCTGGGTCAGTTGGCCTTTCTGTGTGGAGTTTGCATGTTCTCCCCTTGTTGGCGTAGGTTTCATTCGGGGTGCTCCGGTTTCCCCTACAGTCCAAACACATGCAGTACAGGTGAACTGAATAAGCTAAATTGTCAGTAGTGTATGTGTGTGAGTGAGTGTGTATGGGTGCTTCCCAGTACTGGGTTGCAGCTGGAAGGGCATCCGCTGCGTAAAACATTAGCTGGATAATTTGTGAGTGACTGTTTGTAAGTGTATGAGTTTGACTTTGAGAGTGTGTGTGTGTGTGTGCAAGTGACTCTTTGTAAATGTGTGTGTTTGCCTTATTTATTTGGAAGTGTGTGTGTGTGTGTGTGTAGGAAGTGATGTTTGTGTTTGACTTCGATATGCAAGTGTGTGTGTGTGTGTGTGTGTGTGTGTGTGTGTAGGAAGTGATGTTTGTGTTTGACTTCGATATGCAAGTGTGTGTGTGTGTGTGTGTGCGTGTGTGTGTGTGTGTGTGTGTGAAAGAGTGACTTTTTATGTGTGTATTTCAATTTGATACGCAAGTGTGTGACTGTGTACTTGACTTTAATACACGTGTGTATATATGTATTTTTGTGTATGTGAGCAACTTTTTGTGTATGTGTGTGTATTTAACTTTGATTTACAAGTGTGTTTGATATGCAAGTGTGTGTGTCTGTCTATAAATATACAGTATATATACAGTATGTGTGTCTGAGACTGTGTGTACTTGACTTTGATACACAAGTGTATGTGTGTGTATATAAATATACAGTGTGTGTGTGTGTGTGTCGTTTTGTGCGAGTGTGTTTTTGATTTTGATAAGCAAGTGTGTGTGATATGCAAGTGTGTGTGTGTGTTTAAGTATATATATATATTTATATACACACATATATATATATATAAATATATATATATAAAGTATACAGTATGTGTGTGACTAAGTGCGTACTTAATGTGGGTTCGCAAGTGTATGTGCATAAATAAATAAACAGTATGTGTGTGTGTGTGTGTGTGTGTGTGTGAGAGAGAGAGAGAGAGAGTGAAAGACTGTGTGTTTGTACTTGACCATGGTACACAAAAGTATGCGTGTTTGTGTGTGTTTGTGTGCGCATACAGTATGTGTGTGTGTGTACGTAAGTGACTTTGAGTGTGTATTTAACTTTGATATGTGTGGTTGATATGCAAGTGTGTTTGTCTTTATATAAATATACAGTATATGTGTGTGTCACTGTGTGTAAGTGTGTACTTGACTTTGATACTCAAATGTGTGTGTATATAAATATATATACAGTATTTGTGTGTGAATATGTATGTGTGTGTGTGTGAGAGTGTGTGTTTGACTATGATCCACAAGTATGTGTGTGTGTGTGTGTGTGTGTGTGTGTATATATATATATATATATATATATATATATATATGTATGTATATATATATATATATATATATATATATATATATATATATATATATATATATATATATATATATATATATATATATATATATATATATATATATATATATATATATGTATGTACAGTATATGAGTGTGTGTAAGAATGTGTGTTTGACTTTGACATGAGTGTGTGTGTGCCGCTGCTCCAGGCCGTGGTTGGTCTACAGATGATTTCGGAACAGCTCAGCAATGTCCTTTTGTTTCAGCGCATAAAAACACAAAGCTTTCCATTTTCATGTCCCTGAATATTGCTGATGTGAGAGGAAGCAGTTTACAGCTACAGGATCTGGATTATGTAAAGGATATAGAGGGAAAAAATCCTCTCAGCTTCCACTGGCAGACTCAAAAACAGAGAGAGAGAGAGAGAGAGACGGAGCGAGAGATTAACCCAGAGCAGAGCAGAAACCAAGAAAAAGCAGAGCTGTGCTTCAGTTTGTCTCCAGCGCTCTCCAACTGCACTTATTTCTGATTCTGAATAGCACAGAGAGCAGCAGAGATGCATTATTAGCATGATTTACAGTTGAACAGCACAAGTCAAAGAGTTTGTGCTGCTGTGATGGATTATAGGTCAGTAGACTGCGCTTAGGTCACCGCTGTTTGATAACCCATTGAACTCGCTGATTCAAAAAGCCTATAGGCGAAGTATGAAGCTGTACTGTAGTACTTTGTTTAGCTAGTAACAAAACTTTGTGTATAAACTATATATGTGATGTTACCCTTTTAAAATAAAATTAAAATAAATAAATTAAAAATTGGTGATGCGGTGGCCCAGTGGGTAGTTGCCTCCAGGCAAGAAGGTCGCTTGTTCGAGCCTCGGCTGTGTCAGATGGCATTTATGTGTGGAGTTTGCATGTTCTCTCCATGTTCATGTGGGTTTCCCCCACAGTCCAAAGACTGGTATAGGTGAACTGGGTAAGCTAAATTGTCTGTAGTGTATGTGCGTAAATTAATGAGTGTATGGATGTTTCCCTGTACTGGGTTGCAGCTGAAAGGGCATCTGCTGCGTAAAACATTTGCTGGATAAGTGGAAAAGAAAAAAAATGAATGAATAAATGAATAAATGAAAATAAAATATTATAATAAAGTATGAAATAAAATCTAAACAAAATGCAATATAAATGAAATGCTATTAATTTTTTTAATAATAATAAAAAAAATTTAATCATTCATATTATAATAGTTATGTTAATTATGTATTATAATTTTATAGAGAGCAATATTGTTAAATATATAATAAAATATTTTTTTTACAAATAAATAAACAAATTTTTATTAAAATAAAACAATAAAATAAAGTATTAAATATAATATAAATAAAACACTAATAAATGTTTTTATCAGTAACAAAAAACAAAGTATTGTAATAATTATGTTAATCCTGTGTTGTTATAATTATAATGAGAGGAATATTGCTAATAATAAATAAAAGAAAAATAAATTAAATTAATTAAATAAAAAATCTAATTAAATCAAAACAATAAAATAAAGTATGAAAATATAATTAAATACAATATAAACAAATACTATAAAATTAGTTTAATAATAATTAAAAAATAATTATTATTGTAATTATGTTAGTAATTTATATTAAATATATATATATATATATATATATATATATATATATATATATATATTAAAGAAATATTATAAAATTAAATTTAAATTAAATTAAAACAATTAACTAAAATATAAATAAAATGCAATATAAATAAAATAATATTAAATGTTTTAATAATAATCAAAAATGTAATTATCATAATCAAACAGTATATACAGAGAAACATTAATACATATATTATAAAATAAAATAAAAAATATTTAAATTAAGTAAATAAATGGAAATTAAATTAAAATAAATAATTTTTTAATTATGTGATGTATTATAATTATTATTGTTTTATATATAGAGGGCAATATTAATAAATATATATTATAAAATAAAATATTTAATTACGTTAAATTAATTAAAACTACATTAACAATATCTAAATAAATTAACAAATTATTATTATGTTAATTATGTATTTTATTAATAATTATAAATATTATTTAAATTATGTATACAGAGAAAGAACGAGAGAGAGAGAAACATTATTATATCATAAAATCAAATAAAATTAAAACAATAAAATAAAGTATCAAATACAATATACATAAAATACTATTAAATGTTTTAATAATCAAAAAACATAAATATCATAATAATTATGTTAATAGTGTATTATAATATATATATATATATATATATATATATATATATATATATATATAACTTTTTTATTTATATTATCACTACTACTAATAAATATTATTATCTATATATTATTAGACTATTATTTATTATTATACTCTTTTTATAAATAAATATTATTTGTTAAGACTATTAAATATGAGTAAAATCAATGGTTGTTACTTATTTACTCCTTTTATTCAATCATTAAAATACTACATATTATATTATATTATATTATATTATATTATACTATATTATATTATATTATACTATATTATATTATATTATATTATATTATATTATATTATATTATATTATATTATATTATATTATATTAGAAAAAACAAATACAGAGACTAACAGATCTAACAGATCTATAAAACTTGTGAAGTTTACTCACTTTTCAAACTCTCCGCATTGTTAAACTAAACAAAAACAACTTCTGAAGCAACATATCCTCAGCAGAGCTAGAATTGAACTCGCATCTGACACTCAACAACTGTTCATTCCTAAGGCCGTGATTTTCCACATAAACACACTCCTCATATTATCTTCAGAGGAATGCAGAAAACAAAAACTAAATGATGCTTATTTGTAAAAGCTTTCAAGATGAAACTGTCAGTCTTCGTAATCAAGTCCTCCAGCAAATCCAGTCTCTCTGCCAATTAAATCAGAAGTAAAAGCTCAGGTCAGGTCTGGATGTGAGCCTCGCCATCTGCTAGCAATGCGTGCTAAAATCTCCGCCAAAACTTTGACACTCACGTTGCTCATTCAGACACCGCAGCTTGACTGTTCCTCGTGCCTTACTGGGTTTCTACACAGTTTTTAAGCGCTTCACTCTCGAAAATGACAAACCCGTCCTTCCGGCTGACGGCGAGGAGCTTAGCATAAGGAGCAGGAGGAGGATCCGGTCCCGCAGCGGCCCAGCCTGCCTCAACAGCTTGGCTAATGGCAGGGGGTGATGGGATACTGGAGGCTCTGGACTCGGTGGAAGGATTGAGGTGTTTTCATCGCATCCGTCCCACTGAGCGCACGGTTGTAGATGGAAAAACTACCAAAGCGCCTGCAACGACCCTCCGACCATAGACTTGGGAGGGGTTCGCTAACAACTGACCATGCTAGCACTCGTTTCAGATGAAAGCCTGGTTTTAGAAACCTACCACTGTTATGATAATTAAACTTTACTAAATCATCACAGAGAGCTTTCAAGTTACAACTGGCAGATTTAGCTCAGTATCTCAGACTGATCAGTTTTAGTGCACTATATGTTTTCTAACCAAATATAGTTATAAAACTGAAAATACACCCATTAAAACATATTAAACATGCTAATACTATAGCTACTTAAAGTAAACACTAGTGTTTGCGAGCCGTTCTATGATGTATATATTATAGACACTTACAACTCTTTGTTACTCACTGCTACAGTAAACTGTATTGTTAATTGTGGTCTATATTTAAAAGCCCACAACTGTTATGCTAAGTAAACCTCTTTTTTTTAACTCATCCAAGAGCTTTCAACCAACAGATTTGGTTGAGTATGTCAGACTGATCTGTTTTATATGTTTTGTAAGCAATCATCAAACTCAAAATAATCCTATATAAAAGCTAGCATCACTTAATTTATGCTAAAATCATGCTAACAATACAGTTAAACAATCAACATGTTAGCAACATGTTAGCAACAAGGATGTGTTACGATCACCAGCGATCTAACCACCAGAGGTCGCTGGTAAACACTCGCACACACATAGGACTACAAATCTGCTTCTAAATGGACTACATATTCAGTCATGCCACACACACACACACACCTGCTCCAGGCCTCCACTGATTAGACTCCCACAGCTGATGCTGCTTCTAGACTGATTACTGCACTACATCAACAGCACAGAAACACTCACTGTTGCTGAGTCTTGTTTACTGATAGTGACATTACAACGCGTTTTCCTTTGTCTGCCTTTGTTGTGTTTTTGGTCCTTAGCCTAGCTTATCCTTTTGTCCTTGTTTGTCGCCTGCCTTCTGACCTCCTTGCCTGTTATTCGACTATGATTCTGGATTGTCTGCATATATCTGTTTGCACCTGAATTGACCTTTGCTTGCCTGACGATTCTAATAAACCTGCAAGTGGATCCGAACTTCTGTGTCACTCCCTGCATTACAGTATGGAGGTGTCTTCATCACATCTGTCCTGCTGAGTGCTCAATAGTAGATAGTAAAACTACCAAAACACCTGCGACAACAATCCAACCATCAAAATTGTCCATGTAGGCCTTCGTTTGAGATGAAAGGCTGGGTTTAGAGGCCTACTACTGTTATGCTAATCAAACTACTTTTTCTACATGCTTCAACCACCAGATTTGGCTCAGTATCGCAGACTGATCTGCTTTATGTTTCATAAGTGATCATAAAACTCAAAAGAATTCTATCTGAAAGCTAGCATCACTTAAAAAGTAGTCTAGCACATGTATGCTATCATACAGTTAAACAAGCAACATGTTAGCAACATGCTAGCAACAAGGAGGTGTTTTCATCCCATCCGTCCTGCTGAGCACACAATTGTAGACAGTAAAACTACCAAAAAACCTAATACTCCAACCATCAAAATTGGCATAGCCTTCATTTCAGATGAAAGGCTGGGTTTAGAAGCCTACTACTGTTATGCTAATTAAACTGCTTCAACCACCAGATTTGGCTTAGTATCTCAGACTGATCTGTTTTATGAGTGATTATAACTCAAAAGAATCCTATATAACAGCTAGCATCATTTAAAAAGTAGTCCAGGACATGTATGCTATCATGCTATGAATATAATAAACAAGCAACATGTTAGCAACATGCTAGCAACAAAGATGAAAGTGTTTTCATCACATCTGTCCTGATGAGAGCACAGTTGCCCTGCTGGAAAAAGTTTTAGCTGTTCAACCAGCCTGTTTTTAGAGGGGTTTTGGCCATTTCCAGGCTGGTTTCAGACACTTCCACTTAGCTGGTCAAGCTGGTTTTAACTGGGCATTTTCCAGCCTGGAAATGGCCAAAACCCCTCTAAAACCAGGATGGTTGACCAGCTAAAACCAGCCAACCAGCCTAGGCTGGTTTTAAGCAGTTTTTTCAGCAGGGAGATTTAGAGGAGTTTAAAAAGTAGCCTAGGACATGTTAACAATATGGTAGCAACATGTTAAATCATGCTAACAATATGTTAAAGCAAGCTAGATGACACAACATGTTAGCAACCGTATACATAGCAAAAACGTTTAATATAACATGCTAACAACATGAATACAATGTGTTAAAACATGGTCATACATATGCTAGAAATGTTCTACAACATGCTAGCAAAGCTGTAACATGCAAGGGACATGTTAAAATCAATCATAGGGTAATTTGTTAAAAATGCTAACAATGTGTTAAAGCATGAAACAGTTCTAAAACAAGCTAGCGATGTTTTAAAAATACAAGCAATGGGCTAAAACATCTGAAAATACATTAAAACTGTTAAGAATGTGTTAAAACATGCTAAAAACATGTTAGCAATGTGTTAGTACATGCCAGCTAATCGTGTTGTAGTTTGTCACAAATGTTAACAATGTGTTAAATCACATCTAGCGATTGGGACATGCAAGTAACAGGCTAATACATAATAAAAATGTTTAATTTGCTAAAACATGCTAGCAATGCTCCAAAACACATCAGTGTTGTTTTACAATAAGCTAAAACATGTCAATAATGTTTTAGAGCATGCTAGCAAAGCTAAAGTATGAAAGCAACAGGTTAAAACCTATCCTAGTGTAGTTTTGTTCAAAATGTGCTAAAAAATAAAAATACGAGTTCAAAATATGAAAACAGCTTAAAAATATGCTAGCAGTTGAAACATGCAGGGCAATTAACATTAAACATGCTAACCACATGCTAGCAATTCTCCAAAACACATTGTTTTACAATAAGCTAAAGCATGTCAACAAGGCTTTAGAACATGCTAACAACTTGTCAACAAGGTTTTAGAGCATGCTAGCAAAGCTAAAGTATGAAAGCAACAGGTTAAAACCTATCCTACCATAGTTTTGTTCAAAATGTACTAAAACATGAAAAATGCCAGTCTAAAATATGAAAACGGTTTAAAATATGCTAGCAATTGGAATACGCAGGTTACATGCTTGTTAACAATGTATTAAACATGTTAACAACATGCTAGCAAAGCTTTAAAACACATCAGTGTTGTTTTACAATAAGCTAAAGCATGTTAACAATGTTTTAGACCATGCTAACAACATGTCAACAATGTTTTAAAGCATGCTAGCAAAGCTAAAGTATGAAAGCAACGGGTTTGGACCTGTAGTGTAGTTTTGTTCAAAATGTGCTAAAACATCAAAAAAAAAAAAAAACTGCCTAAACCAACCTAAGCTGGTTGGCTGGTTTTAACTGATTGATCAGGCTGGTTTTAGAGGGGTTTGGCCACTTCCAGCCTGGTCTTAGTTGGTCAGGCTGGAAAATGACTAGCTAAAACCAGCTTGACCAGCCTGGTTAAAGCTGGCCATAGCTGGTTTTAGCTGGTCATCTCCCAGCCTGACCAGCTAAGACCAGGCTGGAAATGGCTGGATACCAGCCTGGAAGTGGCCAAACCTCCTCTAAAACCAGCCTGGTCAACCAGCTAAAACCAGCCATCCAGCCTAAGCTGGTTCAAGCTGTTTTTTTCAGTAGGGAGAACATGCTAACAACATGTCATCAATGTTTTAGAACATGCTAGCAAAGCTAAAGTATGAAAGCAACAGGTTAAAACCTGGTGTAGTTTTGGTTAAAATGTGCTAAAACATGAAAAAAATACTAGTTTAAAATATGAAAATGATTTAAAATATGCTAGCATTGGAACAGGCAGGTAACATGTTTGTTAACATGCTAACAACATGCTAGCAAAGCTCTAAAACATGTCAGTATTGTTTTATAATAAGCTAAAGCATGTCAACAATGTGATAAATTGAAATAAACCACTAAAAACTAGACAAAACATAAAAAAAGCTCATTCATTTTAAACAAACCTAATCACAATTAACAATATAGTTACCGTAGTAAATGGTTTGTAAAAAAATAAAATGACTACCGCCATCAGGAATGCAATGACAATTATTTTACGCACAGCCAGTACAAAACCTGTTAAATGAGGTGAAGCCAGCCGACACAGTCACTGATCAGGGGTCGTAGCATGCTAGGAATGGGTTCATAACACGAGAAAAATTAAATTAATTGCATCCAAAAGGTTGCGTGTCACAATTACCCGACTTCGATCTTAACGGATACATTTAGAAGCGTAAACGAGGTCACCGTGACCTGGATAATCCTCAAAGTTTGTCTCCGAGCTTCACCTACAAGGTTTTTTTTCCTGAAGAATTTATCAGGCGCTGGGAAATGATTAATTTTTATAACCAGCGTCGCTGATTTGGTTCTCGCACTCAAATGAAGTGATAAAAATGCTCTATTAGGCCCTGAATAAATGAGCTATGGTAATACTCGCTCTGGTTTTGCCGGAGGGCGAAGCGTCATTCACCAATTAGCCGAACAGCGGGACCAAGGGCCCGTCGGGAGGTTCACCTGTCATGCAAGAGGAGAAAACCTGCGAACGGCTTTAATTCCTGCAGGTTCCACAGCCCACAACTGACAGCAGGGGAAACCATGACAGCATCAATCTCGGAGCAAAAAATGACGGAGCTTTCCAGAGAACAAAGAACGGGGGGATAAATGGTACAAGCTTTTAAATCTACGGTGCAGATTTTACATGCTGCTGAAATTAAATGCTCCACCATCTGAAGCCAAGCTTACGCCATCATCCTCTTATACTTCCAGAACATTACGTCTTTAAAAAACAAGAGCTTCTTTAAGCCTGCCGTTGTTTGATCAATCGGAGAGATGCGTATAAACAGACTTAATTTCAGATGAAAAGTAGGTCGTCTGTCCGTAGAGAACATCAAAAATGGTGCACAATTTGAGAAAAATCAGAACATGTGCAGGGTTTCATTTGAATAAGTGATGTGGACTGCAACTCTTGACCATTGAGTATATTTTGCATTCACTTTGCAATCGAACATTCATACACAAAAAAATTTTTAGTAACTGCAATCAACTGGTTGTACAGTGCATTTGGAAAGTATTCATAGTGCTTTACTTTTTCCACATTTTTTTGTTACCGCCTTATTCCAAAATGGATTAAATAAATTTTTTCCTCAACATTCTACACACAATACCCCATAATGACAATGTTAAAAAAGCGTTTTTGAAAATTGCTTATTTATTAAAAATAAAAAAGCTGAAGAATCACATGAGCATCAGTATTCACAGCCTTTGCTCAATACTTTGTTGATGCACCTTTGGCAGCAATTACAGCCTCAAGTCGTTTTGAATATGATACCACAAGCTTGGCACACCTGTGTTTGGGAATTTTGGCCCATTCCTCTTTGCAGTACCTCTCAAGCTCTATCAGGTTGGATGGGAAGCGGCGGTGTACAGCCATTTTCAGATCTCTCCAGAGATGTTCAATAAGATTTAGGTCTGGGCTCTGGCTGGGCCACTCAAGGACATCCACCAAGTTGTTGTGAAGCCACTTCATTGATATTTTGGCGGTGTGCTTTGGGTCATTGTCCTGCTGGAAGATGAACCATTGCCCCACTCTGAGGTCAAGAGCACTCTGAAGCAGGGTTTTATTCAGGATGTCTCTGTACATTGCTGCATTCATCTTTCCCTCTATCTTGACTAGTCTTCCAGCTCCTGCTGCTGAAAAACATCCCCACAGCATGATGCTGCCACCACCATGCTTCACTGTAGGGATGCTATTAGCCTGGTGATGAGCGGTGCCTGGTTTTCTCCAAACGTAACGCCTGGCATTCACTCCAAACAGTTCAATTTTAGTCTCATTAGACCAGAGAATTTTGTTTCTTATGGTCTGAGAGTTCTTCAGATGTCTTATGGCAAATTCCAGGCAGGGAGTGTCTTCCGTCGGGCCACTCTACCATACAGGCCTGATTGATAGATTGCTGCACAGATGGTTGTCCTTCTGTAAGGTTCTCCTCTCTGCACAGAAGAACGCTGAAGCTCAGACAGAGTGACCATCGGGTTATTGATCACCTCCCTGACTAAAGCCTTTCTCCTCGATCACTCAGCTTAGATGGTCAGCCATCTCTAGGAAGAGTCCTGGTGGTTCCATCTTCCACTTACGGATAATGGAGGCTCGTTGGAACTTTCAGAGCAGCAGAAATTTTTCTGTAATCTTCCCCAGCCTAGTGCTGAGATAATCCTGTCTCTGAGGTCTACAGACAATTCCTTTGTCTTCATGCTTGGTTTGTGCTTTGACATGCACTGTCGACCCTGGGACCTTATATAGACAGGTGTATGCCTTTTCAAATCATGTCCAATCAATTGAATTTACCACAGGTGAAACATTTCAAGAGTGGTCAGTGGAAGCAGAATGTACCTGAGCTCAGTTTAGAGCTTCACGGCAAAGGCTCTGATTAAGTATGCACATGTGATTTTTTGCATTGTCATTATGGGGTATTGTGTGTAAAATTTAGAGGAAATGAATTCAATATATTTTGGAATAAGGCTGTATCATTAAAAAATGTGGAAAAAGTGAAGCGCTATGAATACTTTCCGGATGCACTGTATGTCACAATTACCCAACTTAGATCTTAACGGACCCATTTAAAAGTGCAAATGACCTGTAAACGAGGTCACTGTGACCTGGATAATCCTCAAATATGTCCTATTAGAGCATTAGTGCCTGCCCAGATCATTTGGTGACACTTTTGGCGTTTGGTGGTGTTTGTCTGAATAACACAGTTGAGAAGAACTAACTGATAGAGTAACTGTACTGTGGTGTTAGTAACTGTACTATGGACAGGGTTTCGGACAGCCGATGCGATTGCATACTAAACCAAAGCTGGCAACCCAGAGGGTGTTACAGACTGTATGCTACCAAAAATCAGAGGACCGGGGGTGGGGTTGGTCTGAAATACGGGAGACTCCTAGGAAAAACGGGAATGTTGTCAGGTCAGGCTATAGGTGAACTTAGTAAACTAAATTGGCCGTAGTGTGTGTGTGTGTGTGTGTGTGTGTGTGTGTGTGTGTGTGTGTGTGTGTGAATGTAATAGCGTATGAGTGTTTCCAGGCTGGAAGGGCATCCATTGCGTAAAAGATATGCTGGAATAGTTGGCAGTTCATTCCACTGTGGAGACCCCACTTATCAGTTCCCATCAATTCATGCCACCATTCATCAGTTCTTGAAAATTAAATAAAAATAATAATAATAAAAAAAATCACTGGAGTTTTAACTTCTAAAACTCAACTCTTTTGGACTCTATATAAACAGAAAATAGTAAAACATCCTGATGTGGCAGCTTGGAACAAAAGTTCAAATAAAAAAAAAAGAAGAGATGGCTTTTAAATCGCTTTGTCACAGAGTTGGACTGCTGCTACGAGGGAAAAACAAATGGGATCTTCTCAAAGAGTTTATGTCAGGAAGACGAGTTTGGACGCGTCTTTGAGAGCCAGAGAGACGCCAGAAGACGTACACAACTATTCAAATCAACAAACAAAAGCAAACCAAGATGGCTGGCATTGGCATAACACGTCCTAACCTGTTACAGCATGGCAAACAGTCAGAGCAAAGCAAGACTTACATCTGCATATAATATGAAAATGCTGAGAGAAACATTCATTCACTCATTTTCTTTTTGGCTTAGTCCCTTTATTAATCTGGAGTCGCCACAGTGGAATGAACCGCCAACTTATCCAGCACATGTAATAGCTATATAATATGTGCATATTTATCTATAGCAGGGAAATCAAGTATTGAACACCATGGTTTTTCCTGGGAATAATATTTCTAAAGAAGCTTTTGACTACTGAAATGTATTTAGTACTTTATATAAAAGGCTTTTTTAGTTATGGCAGCTTAAATTCACCTCTCGGATTGAGAATAAAGTCATTTATTGCTCAAGTGTGAGTTTTTCACAGATTTTAACAGAGTGTAAAAATCTTGATGGTTCTGTGGGTCAAATCTGAGCTTTATTTTGTATTTTCTATTGGATTCGAGTCAGGTGATTGGCTGGGCCATTCTACAGCTTGATTTTCTTTCTCTGAAAGCATTTGAGAGTTTCCTTGGCTGAAATGGTTTCAACTTCATCCTCCTGCTAATGTAGATGTTGGACTGAAGCAGCTGATTTTCACTTACACTGAGGAAGGGCAGACGGTTGCTGAATAACTACTAACTGAGAGATTTCAGCTGCTGGCTGGGCCTTCACTGCATTTCTACACCTCCCTTTCTTCATGTGTTCAACACTTTTTCCATGTGTTATTTCATTTTATTACACAGAACTTCATTTGTAAACTAATTACTTTTGTTTTTTTTCTGCAAAGATGTATTTCTTTGGTAGTTACCAACATCTGGTGATCATTTTAGGTCAACGGCACCTTTAGAAATATGTTTTCGGAGAAAAAAGGTGACGTGTTTAATACTTATTTGCCCCGCTGTATATATTCAGTGGCACTTGTTAAATTTTGGTGGCGTTTATATTAATTTTGGAAGCACTTCTGCCACAAATCTGATCCAATATCCATTTCCAAGATTACCCTAATTGACCAAATTACCAAGGTGAAACACACCCAGAGGTTTCTGAGCAGTTTTTTTTTTCTGAACAGTATCCAAGCAGAGCGCTGATATTTCTAGGCCGCCGGGGGAAAAATAAAAGAATACAAAAGTAAGAGACTGAGTGAAAGATGTGCTCAGAATGAAGCAGGTCAGTGTTTCTCCGACTCCGAGTTTCCACACCCCCGCCGGCGCTGTTTCCCTCAGGATGTGACAGCCAAACAATAGCAGCACGAAACGCCGTAACGAGGAGAGGGAGAGAGAAACGGTGAGACTCTGCTAATTATGGTGCACCTCATTTTTTTCTGACCCCTCTCAATTTGTGTCTCTCCCGGTGTTGGAGAAATGCAGCCAGAGGAGCCTTTACACTGGCAGAGCTCCAGCGGAAATCAGTCAAGCGCAGAGACGGCAGCAAAACTCACTAAAATTAGACACCTTGCTTCAACTTCATCCTTCACTCGCTTACATCTCGCAATACATGGAGCTTTCTGTTGTTGTTTTATGCAAGTCGTTCTCTGTGCTTCTCAATGAACACTGCCTCATTTATTTTAGTAAAACATTTGGGCTGTTTATCAGACACCGTTTCAGAAAACGATTCACTGATTCATTCAGTTATGATAATGGGGAATTTGTTAGAGAATCGGTTTGGTTTGATGGTTCAAAAAGATAAATTTGATTAGTATAATAAAACTGGACAATTCCAATTCATTTCAGAGGATTAGTTCGCTAGCACTGGTTCATAAAATTATTTATGATTCACTCAGTTATAATCATGCAAACGCTTCAGAGGACTAGAGAATCAGTTTGGTTGTACTGTTCATTACAACTTGTAGATGAAATGATTCATGATTCATCTGAACACACATGAGAACTGAATTTTTGAGTCATTTTAGTGAATCAGTTTGTTTGGGCAATTTTTTGAAACTTGTAAATAAATGATTCATAAATCTAGGGTTGTAACAATATACCGGTATGACGGTTTACCACGATTTGAACGTGCACGATTATCATACAATGAACAATTGCATATCAACGGTTTTAACCCTTAAAGACCGAGACAGCCGCCCGCGGCTAAAAATAAGTATTGCTCTTAAATGTTTAATAACTTTTGATCCGCTGATCCGATTCATACAATTCAAAGATTGGCATAAAGAAGAGAATCTCAGCTTTTCAGTGCCATATCACATAATATTCGCGGACTTTCAGAGGCTCCGGAATCAGTGCGGTTACGTCATCAACATTTGACAACGCTGATTTGACAAAGAAACGCTCGTCACTGTGTCTCCGGACAAATCAGACATGATACATTGATGCATTGTCCCTCCTCCATGCCCAGATTGGTTCAAACTCGCTATATCACAACCAATAAGCATAGGTTTCGCTTTTGTTTGTGGACCAAGCTTTTAGAACAACACGGAATGAGAGATAGGCATACATTTATGCGCGGCTAAATAAAACGCAAAAAAAAAAGTTTTGCGTGAAATAATTCTCATACTAAGTACTTTTGCATGCACAGCAGCACAGAAACATGACAAAACAGTGACACAGCAAAGACGAACTGCTGCTCTTTCTGTTTTCAAAAGACGCAAATGAAGATGCAGCTGTTTGTCTGCATTGCATACAACCACATCCAAATCCATGCTGGCACATAGAACCTAAGGATGTTCCATATTGAATCTAGTTTCGTTATGTAACTATTTATAGTATAGTAAATATTTATATCTATTTTTTACTGAGGATTTGCACCATGTTTATTTGGACTTTGACACATTATTTATTATTTTCTTATTTTTATTTGTTCATTGTAAGTGGTGTTGTTTATAGTAACTAAAAATATATTATTTGGAAAAAGTCAAATTTGCTTCACTGTTCTATTATTTTGTAACATTTGTAACATACCGTATACCGCGAAACCGTCAAACCGTGGTATTGTTTTAGACGATTATCATACCGTGAAAAACTCATACCGTTACAACCCTACATAAATCATTTGAACTCACTATTAATATATATATATATATATATATATATATATATATATATATATATATATATATATATATATATATATATATTTATATATTATTATTATTATTATTATTTATTTATTTTTATTATTATTATTCATTGTGGAGAATCAGTTTGTTTGAGCTGTTCATTAGAACTTGTATATAAAATGAATAATGATTCATTTGAACAGATTAAAACAGAATTTTCAATTCATTTTAGAGAATCAGTTTGTTTGGGCATTTTATTAAAACTTGTAGATGAAAGGATTCATCATTCATTTGAACACAAATGAAAACTGAAATTTTGATTCATTTTAGTGAATTAGTTTGTTTGGGCTGTTCATTAGAACTTATAAATAAAATGATTCATGAATTATTTTAACACGATAATGGAAAATTACATTTTGATTTATTTTAGATAATCAGTTTGGTTGGGTTGTTCATTAGAACTTGTATATAAAATGATTCATGATTCATTTGAACAGATGAAAACTGAATTTTCGATTAACAGAGAATCAGCTTGTCTGGGCTGTTCATTAAAACTTGTAAATGAAAGGATTCATGATTCATTTGGACAAAAATTAAAGCTGAATTTATGATTCCTTTTAGTGAATCAGTTTGTTTTCAGCAGTTCATTAGAACTTGTATATAAAATGATTCTTTTGAACAAAAATGAAAACCTAATCCTCGATTCATTTTAGAGAATCTGTTTAGGCTGTACATTAGAACTTGTAAATAAAATGATTCATGACTCAATTTCAATCATGAAAAATTACATTTTGATTCATTTTAGAGAATCGATTTGTTTGGGCAGTTCATTAGAACTTGTAGATGAAGCAAATTATGATTCATCTGAACACAATGATGAAAAATTACATTTAGATTTATTTTAGTGAATCAGTTTGTTTGAAAAATTCGTAAGAACTTGTAAATAAAATGATTCATGATTCATTTAAACAGATGAAACTGAATTCTCAAATAATTTTAGAGAATCAGTTTGTTTGGGCAGTTCATCAGAACTTGTAGATGAAATGATTCATGATTAAATTGAACACAATAAAAAATACACTTAAATTCATTTTAGAGAATCAGTTTGTCTGGGCTGTTCATTAAAACTTGTAGATGAAAAGATTCATGATTCGTTTGAAAAAAAATAAAGCTGAATTTTAGATTAATTTTAGTAAATCAGTTTGTTTAAGCAGTTCACTGGAACTTGTATATAAAATGATTAATTTAAACACAAATGAAAACTTAATTCTCGATTAATTTTAGAGAATCAGTTTGTTTGGGCTGTTGATTAGAGCTTTTTATAAAATGATTCATGATTCATTTAAACACAATAATGAAACAACCTGAACGTACAATGATTCACAATTCATTTGATTTTAATGATTAAGAAAGTGTTGGTATGAACGGATCTACAGATTCAGTTCCCAAAACTATTAACCAATTCATTCAATCACAATAATGTAAACTGAACATTTCTGATTCCTAATAAGAGAGTCAGTTTAATTAAACAGAATCAATGCATAAAACGTTTCACAATTAATTTCAGTACAGTAAATAAAAGTAAACAATTCCCATTCAGTATCCCAATTCACTAGTCTCTCAACAAAAAAGATTCACAATTAGTTTCAATGAATCAGTAGATCAGAATGATTCATTCTTGAGCCGAACTGATTCCGTTCGAACTCTTAAAACATTGAATGATTTAGTCATGGCACTTGGAAGAACTGGACAATGCAAATGAGTCAACTTTGATCGCAATTTTATTCCTAAAAGCTTCAGTCCCTGCTCGCTTCACCGCTATTCAACAGCATTCTTCAAAGTTGTCCTTTCATGCTCCACAAAAACAAAGGAAAAAGAAACTCACATGGGTATTTAACAACACAAATACAACTTTGAGTGAACTATTCCTTAAACTAGCTTGTAGCTTGGCACATTGTAGTTTGAATCTAGCTTTCCCAACACTGCCAAATCCCACATGTCCCAGAAACGCATGCGTCTGGAAGAGGAAAGGAGAAAGCGAGGTGGGAAACGAGATGCAGAGAGCGAGAAACAGTGCTAAACATCACAACAGTAAAAGACGCAAATGAAGCCAAAGAATGTTGGGGTTGCTTTCAGACGCCCAAATTTTCCCTCACGATTCGCAGAGTTTGCCAACTGCGCGCGTAAAATTAGCATTTCAATACCTCTGAGGGATATTCATTACAAAAGGCTGAAACCTACTATCACTTCTCATTTTTATCACCCTCTTTTTCATTCTCTGTCTCTTTGATAAGCGCGTGGAGAAACGGGGGCGAGTGGAAGAGCAGAGCTGGAAGGGAAATGTTTAGGAGAACAAGCGGCACTTTGTTGCAGTTTTTTTTTTGCTGACTCACGCAACGATATCAGCTGACGATCAAACGCAAATCGGCTGGAAAATATCATTAGGATGAAACTGCTGTGGAAATGAGAGGCTGAAGCGGATCCTTTCAATGACGAGCTCTAGATGGAAGTTCAGAAAACTTATTATCAACCCATTTAAAGGGACAGCTCAGTTTAAAAAAAAACAATCAGTTTGCTATTATTTACTTGCTCTCATATTGTTTTTTGAGGTACCAACAACAGTCCTGCATGCTAATATTTGTCCGCAGCCCCAGGCCCGTAGCCAGCCTGGTGAAAGGGGTGGTTCTTTTTTTTCCTCAAAAAGTGGACCTTATACCGTTATACGCCTCAGTTTTTATTTTAACTATAAGATTTAAATACTGCATTTTAGTGACTTTTTTGCTGGATTAGCTAGTCAGATTTTATCATAACCACACTTTTTGATGTACTAAAATATTTCCTTAAAATTGCAATTAAATTTTTTTAAACAACATTAATAAAAAAAAAAAAACTAATTACATCATATATCATTAGGAAAAAAGTCTTTAGTATTGTAGACTAGTATTAAATTGTATGTTTATTAAATCATATTTCCTTAAAAAGTGCTGTTTGAGATAAATTTGAGGTAAAATATAAGAGGTAAAATAACAGTGTATCTGGATTAAATCTGAGATAAGAGAGTCTGGTAAAATATGAATGAGAACGATAAGTCCTAAAGTAAAAAAACTGGCTACTATAATTTATTAGACAAAAAACAAACTGGCTAGCACATTTAACTGCCTCAGTCACAATTTGGGCATTTCAATGAAAAAAAATAATAAAACATAATAATAATAATAATAATAATAATAATTATTATAATAATTATAATAATGATTATAATAATAAGAATACAATATTAATTCATTCTTCAGATTTTTTTCTAGCCTCTTTGGTTAATGAAAATAGTCCATTGAATAAGGCTTTGTTTTTTATTTATGATGACATAGCAGTCAAAATAGGACGAAAATAGGACAAATGAGCTCATATATGGGACAAATTCTGGACCTTTGTCAGTGAGGGGTGGGTCTTTCGAACCACCCGAACACCCCTGGCTACAGGCCTGAAACGTTAGAACACGTTTTATGCTTATAGTAAACGTTTAAATAGAATTTTGGCTGTAAAAGCGCACCTACAGGTGTTTCAGGCGCAGGTCAGACATGACGGGATTAGTGTCTTTTGCTGTGAAGTGACACCTGATGGCTGAGGACTCCGCTTGCCATTAAAGCCTTCGTCGGACAGTTATAAAAAAAATATTGTCAAAAATAGGGAAAGGAAGGTCATGTACTGGACAAGTCAATAAACATACAGGACGTCCCGGCTAATGCGGCCAGTTAGCCTGTGGATAGATTGTCATCTGTTAGGAAGTTAGTAACTTTTGCCTTAAGCCTGATTTATACTTCTGCGTCAAGTGACCGGCGTAACCCACGGCGCATGCAACGCGCGTGGCAGTGCATTTATACTTCTGTGCGCTGTCTCTGTTGGTCTGCATTAACACTTCCGAAACGCTAGTTGGCAGTGAGGTGTAAATGTTCCTCTGTGTCGAGTTTCTTCTCTGCTTTTTTGCTTTTCCTGAACACTTCCGGGATGAACAAGTGGCTCAAACTCGCTCATTTTGAGGCAGGAACCGACGGACGAGCAACAACTTTAACTATGAGGTAAACACAAAACAAAACTTTCCATCCGGAGCTCCTTCACGGGACTCCCCACTTGTAAACAATCACTCGCGCCATTCGCGTGGCTCTCGGTCCCACCCAGACTTGTCAGCGCTACCAAGCCGACCAATCACAGAGCTTGCGCTACGCGTTGTTGCGACGTGTAGTTTACATTTTTTGAGAGGTGCACGTCAGTGACGGCGACGGCCACGGCGAAGGGCTATGCGTCAGCGCCGTAGCATACGCCGGTGTTTGATGCAGAAGTATAAATCAGCCTTTAACGTTACCCTTGTTGGCAGTCTTTTTGAACATATGTTCAATATTTTGCGATAATGACGCCGCTGCCTGCCTTTTCTGCCTTGCTATTTTCGACCAACACCGTAAGTATCCATGTCGCATCAAAGATTCAAATATTACCACTCACGTCACGTGACTCGCGTGGCTTCGAGGCTTTTTGGGATTCAAATTACTGGCCAGAGTTATTTAAAATTACACTTTATTACAATATATATTGAATATAAATATATTATATTAATTATATAATAAATATATTATATAATATTAAATTACATAAAATAAATAAAGGGACAAATTCTGGACCTTTTGGCCGTGAACCCCCCCCCTGACTACGGGCACATTAGTTCCAACCCTGGTCCAACACACTTACCTGCGGGTTTCAAATAAGCCTGAAGGATTCATTTAGTTTAATCAGGTGTGTTTAATTAGGGTTGAAAACTGTGCAGAGCTGCGGCCCTCCAGGAACGGAGTTTGACGTGATTCAGATGAATATATAAATATTCCTTACCTCTCAATAACAAAAATAAACCGCAAAAAACGATTGATTTACTCTCAAATCAAGTTTCTGAATCATAAAAATCACGTGAACTCTCATGAACCCATAAGCAGAGCAGCCTGGGAACATATTTTGCTCGTTGCTCTCATACTTGGGCTAAAAACCGAGCTTCTTGGTCTCTATTCAAATGGTATTTCTGGCAGAAGAGAATCATTAACGTAGCACAAAAATACAAGCGGCAGCTGTTTGCAACACAATATACGCAATGATTAGGGTTGAGAAGATGCCAAAGTCACTGTTTTATTCATGCGATTGTTACGTCGCATATACCAACAAAACATTACACACAGAGCGGCACTTTTGCTGAACGTACTGCAAAAATGCAAATATATTCAGATGAGAAATCTCCTCTACTCTAATATAACCGTGAGCAGGAAAATATGCATACTACATTAATTAAATGATGACATTCAGGACAAATCTCTGAGTATGAAATCAGCCTAAATCAAGTACATAAAACCACGTCAAGTCTAAAATGTCAAGAGTTTTGGCCCGGGCATGAAAATGTGCATATTATATTAATGAAATGATGACATTCAAGATGGTTGGTGAAACCAAACGAACCTAACTCTGATGAATGAATCAGGAGGTGTTTTAAAAATCACGTCCCAGCAAACAATTTTGTGTGTAATAGACGTCTAATAGACATAAAATGTAGACAGCTTGGATAAAACAAGGCTAAACTTGGGCTGTCAGTGAAAATCTAATAGACATTTAAGAATAGCCCAAAACTTGACTAGTTGTCAAATAGACAGATTTGACAGACTTTTATTTGTGTAGTCACTCATTTCTGTTTATGTGATTACTAGTTTAGTTCTGGCAGTGGTGTAAAGTAACAAATTATAAATACTCAAACTACTGTAACTGCGTAGGTTTTCCTCAGGAATTGTAAGCAGTTATAAAAAAAAAGTGTAAAAGAATTTATTTTTATTGTTTTAGTGTCTTTATTTTTATTAGAAAAATTGTTTACACTAACAACAGGTTAATCAATCTTTTTCTTTTGTATGATACCATATATTAACCAAGCATACTACTTCTTTCTTACTGTAAAGAATAAATATAGTGCAGGGGGCCTTGCTCCAGTCTGTCTAATAAGAAGTCTAGACATTTCACAAGGAGCTGGATGCTTGTAGAAGTTGTAAAATATATTGAAGATGCACTTAATTGTTCAGTTCTGGTGTGCAGAGAAGGGTTGCAGATAGATGAAGCATGTTTGGGTACAAGAGCCTGCAGAATGACTGATAAGTGACGTCACACCAAAACTCTACCAGTCAATATCAGGTTTGTATATACTGGAGTCAGGAAAATGTTAGTTGCGAACCTCATGAATGTAATCCTTGTATTGCATTGAGGTAACGTAACCCAGAGCTTTGTCATCAAATTATTCATTTGCATCTAATAAATTACTAATACTTTCGACATTGAAGAAAATCTTCTATTACACATCTTTTACACATCTACTACACATCTATTACACATCTTTTACAGATTTATTAGACATCTTTTTAACATCTTCTAGACAACTATTAGACATATTAAATATCTATTAGACATCTTTTAGACATCTATTACACATATTTAAACAACAATTAGATATATTTTAGACATTATTTCAACATATATTAGACATCTTTTAGACATCTATTAGACATCTTTTAGACGTATATTAGACATCTATTAGACATCTTTTAGACCTCGTTTAGACATCTATTAGACATCTTTTACACATCTATTAGACATCTTTTAGACATCTATTAGACATCTTTTAGACATCTTTTAAACATCTATTAGACATCCATTAGACATCTTTTAGTGTATATTAGACATATTTTAGACATCTTTTAGTCATCTGTTGGACATCTATTAGACATATTTTAGACATCTTTCAGACATCTATTAGACATCTTTTAGACATCTTTGAAACATCTATTAGATATCTTTTAGACATCATTTCAACATCTATTAGACATCTTTTAGACATCTATTAGACATCTTTTAGACATCTATTAGACATATTTTAGACATCTTTCAGACATCTATTGGACATCTTTTAGACATCTATTAGATATCTTTTAGACATATTTGAAACATCTATTAGACATCTTTTAGACAACATTTCAACATCTATTAGACATCTTTTAGACATGCATTAGACATCGTTTAGACATATATTAGATATATTTTAGATATCTATTGACATCTTTTAGACATCTATATAGACATCTTGTAGACATCCTTTAGACATATATTAGACATCTTTTAGACATCTATTACACATCTTTTAGACATCTTTTAAAAACAAACAATGCTTGCTGGGCTAAGTGCATAAAACATCAGATCAGAATTTCAAGAGGTTTTTTATTTCACTGAAATTGCGTTTGTAATGTTATGAGTGTGTTTGCAGATGTGTTTGTGTGTGTGTGTTTTCTCCTCTGAGGTGAAACAGGAGAGCCTGAAGCTTCAATCACACACAGCCCTGGCAGATCCACCAATTAGCTGCTCTCTACCTTCACACACACACACACACATACACACTCACACACATACGCACACATATACTATCCTGACCCTGCCTTCATTAGAGCAGAGGGTCATTGTGTGTGACAGCTGAGGGCACACACACACACACACACACACACACACACACACATGCACACACACATTCTTCGCTGGCAGGTCTGATGCTGTTCAGGCAGAGGTGTACAGCTAACACACATACACACACAGTTTCATACACTCACACTGACAGCAACAGGTGCAATCGAGCACAGCCAAAGCAGAAAAACACATGAAAAATGAAATGAGAGATTGAGAAAAGAATGACAAGAAATAAATCTGGGAGATGAACAAGCTAGAATGCAAGACGAGAAGAAACGGTGGAGTCGTCTGAATGAAAATGAAAAAAATGAGAGTAAGAAGTTATGAGGCAAAACATATCATGAGCAAAATTCTGATCAGACCGGATGAAACAATAACACAAAAAAATGATGAGATGAGATATTGAGGGATAAAATGAGAGAAGCTTTATTTTAGTTATTTACAATAATCAAGCTAAGTATCTTGTTGAATCTTTGCCACGAAGGATTAAGGTAGTTCTGAGTGGTCAGTGTGTGTGTGTGTGTGTGTGTGTGTGTGTTCACGTGTAAATGTGTCTGCTTGTGTGCGTATTTTTGAGTGTGCGAGAGAGTATTTGTGGTTGAGTGTGTGTAAGTGCAATATTGTGTGTGTGTGTATATGTGTAAATGTGTCTGCTTGTGTGCGTATTTTTGAGTGTGCGTGAGAGTATTTGTGAGTGTGAGTGTGTGTAAGTGCAATATTGTGTGTGTATATGTGTAAATGTGTCTGCTTGTGTGCGTATTTTTGAGTGTGCGTGAGAGTATTTGTGAGTGTGAGTGTGTGTAAGTGCAATATTGTGTGTGTGTGTGTATATGTGTAAATGTGTCTGCTTGTGTGCGTATTTTTGAGTGTGCATGAGAGTATTTGTGAGTGTGAGTGTGTGTAAGTGCAATATTGTGTGTGTGTGTGTGTGTTTGTGTGTATATGTGTAAATGTGTCTGCTTGTGTGCGTATTTTTGAGTGTGCGTGAGAGTATTTGTGAGTGTGAGTGTGTGTAAGTGCAATATTGTGTGTGTGTGTGGGTCTTTGTTGTGTTAGTGTGCATGAGTGCATGTGTGTGTATTTGAGTGTGAGTGTGACTGTGCATGTGTGCACGTGAGTGTGGGTGTGAAGTGTTTTAGTGTGTGTGTGTATGTGTGAGTGTGTGTACTTGTGTGTATGTTTAAGTGTGTGCATGAGTGTAAGTGTGAGTGGGTGTGTGAATGTTCGAATGTTTATGTGCGAGTGTGAGCGTGCTTGCTTGTTTGTGTGTGTGTGCATGTGTGTGTATGTTTGAGTGTGTGCATGAGTGTGTATGTGCGCATGTGTGTGTACGTTTGATTGTGTGCGTGAGTGTGTATGCACATGTGCATGTGTGTGTGTGCATGAATGTGTATGTAAGTGTGTATGTGCATGTGTAAGTCAGTGTGTGTGTGTGAGTGCGAGTGAGTGTGTGTATGCATGAATGTGAATGTGTATGTTTTTGTGAGTGTGTGTGCATGAGTATGCGTGTGAGTATCTGTATGTATGCATGAGTGTGTGTGCACGTGTGTGTTTGTGTAAGTGTGTGTGCGTGTGAGAGAGAGACAGAATAGAGGAGGTTTATTATGGAGGGTTTAATTAGCGTGAGCATTAGAGTCTTCACATGCCAGAAATAGACAAAAACATCTGATTAGCATTCACAATTTTCCTTTTGAAGATTTCCGAGGATGTGTGACGCTGTCTGGAGATTTGTGATCACACGTGCTGCTGTGCGTCTGTGCATGTGTGTGTGGTGTGTGTCATACGCCTGGTGTTTGTAACCAAATCTCTGTTCTGTTCCAGTGAGAGTTGAGATGAGAGCTCATCTCCCATTACACTCTCATTCTGCGATCAATCCCTACAGCTGGAAACACTATCATACACACACACACACACACACACACACACACACACACACACACACACACCACATCTGAGCTATTCTGTGCATCTGAGTGTTAGTAATTGAACAATAATGCGAGTGGTGTGTGTGTGTGTGTGTGTGTGTGTGTGTGTGTGCGCGCGTGTGTGTGTGTGTGTGTGTGTGTGTGTGTGTGTGTGTGTGTGTGTGTGTGTGTGTGTGTGTGTGTGTGTGTGTGTGTGTGTGTGTGATGGACATGCACCCCTCAAAGCAGTCCTCTATGACCACAATGGAGCTTTACAGAGAAGTTCAGAGATAGCAGAGAGAGAAAGGAAGAGCTGTTACAAAACACGAGGAGACACAAATAAAACTCCTGAAGATCTGGGATTATATTCATTCATTCATTCATTTTCCTTCTGCCTTATTTGTCAGGGGTTGCCACAGAGGAATGAACCACCAACTATTCCAGCATATGTTTTAAGCAACAAATGCTCTTCCAGCCGCAACCCAGTTCTGGGAAACACCCATACGCACTCATTCCTACACACTCATACACAACGCACAATTTAGTTCATCCAATTCCCCTACAGCAGGGGTTTTCAAACTGTGGGTCGTTTAGTGAGAAAAGGTGGGTCGCGCCGCGTCACTTAGCTGCAGCTATATTTACGTTGCTGCAAATCAAAACCAGTACGATAATGGTTGAACGACTCTTTAGAGACGATTCTGTTTTTCAAATGAATCATTTAGGTTAATACACATGAGCTATCATTTCTGGAGGAGATTCGCCATCAAGACCAAGTTGTGGATCTCCTCCAGAAATGTCAGTGACTCTTCGTTTACAAGTTTGTGGGCGTTTGAGTAGTTACTGCTGTCATGTGATGTGCGCTAGATAGGACGGCCTGTACCTCGTGTCTGATGATGATAGTGTGTAGAACGCCCATAAATGAGGTTGGTGTCGCGATCTTGTTCCTTTGGAGTGCGCATGCGTATTAGCTTGAGCAACCTGTTTGTTTCAAACGTTTAAATACGAAGTTTATGAGGCAGTCGTTGTTTAATTTTATTGGTGGTTCCAAATTTGTAATGTAATGGTAAGCTTGGCTAACAGTTTTAGCGAATTTAATGTTTCTCCATTCAGACAGAATGCACAAGCATACTTACCGAGAGGTGTTTAAAAGATGGCCGCCTAGTGAAATGACTTGTCTTAAAGGGGCTTCCTTATTACTTTAATCACGACTGGAATTATACTCAAACTTTAACATTTCTAGAATAAATAAATAAATAAATAAGCTTATAATTAACTAATAATAAAAAAATTACTAATTTGTTTAAATTCAGCCCATATAAATTGTTTGCAACCACTTACCTAAAAATATGTAGTAAATTCAATGAATAATTTTTTTAGTGTGTGTGTGTGTGTGTGTGTGTGTGTGTGGTATAATAAAGTCTATTTTCATAATAAAAAAAAGATCACATACTTTGCAGGGTCCTAGAGTTCACACTAGTAACAAACAAGACGAGAAAGGCAAGATGGTGAAGGAAGAGTTGAGAAAACACACGGTGAAGGACTAGAAAAGACACAGGGTGGAAAACTGGGAAAGAAAGAGGCGAGAGCAGAAACCCGAGCTGTGACAAAACAAGCAGAGACAAGATAAAGACGTGAGAAAAGCAACAAGACGAAGGAAAGAGCAGACAACGCGAGATGTGAAAACAATGGCAGTGGAGACGAGTGAGAAATAAATTGAAAAGGACAAGATCAACCAAAATAAGACCAAAAGCCGAACATGATGAAAAACTGGAATAAAACCAGCAGAGTCAAAAAAAACACCCAGCAGCCACACAATATCATAATATGTTAATATTACGTAAAATGTAGGTTGTGATGTCAGGTGACCAAAAATTAAATGTCTAGCCAGAGTCTAAGGACAATATTATTTTGATGTCCAATCATGACGTCAAAAGGTTGTGTGGGAAAATGACCAAAATCCAACATCAAACCAACAAATACTGACATTTATTCATCAGGTATGGCAACCAAAATCCAACGTCATATAGACGTCATAGTGGTAACATTTACATAATATCAAGCTGTAACATTACTAGACGTTAATATTTGGTGGATTTTAGGTTGTTGGAAAGTAACCAAAATCCAACGTCGAGCCAACATCCTAAACCAACGTCATTTTGACGTCAAATAATGACATTTATTTGTCAGATATGGCAACCAAAATCCAACGTCTGATAGACGTCACAGTGGTAACGTCCACACAACGTCAAGCTGTAGCATCATTAGACATTGATATTTGGTTGATTTTAGGTTGTGTTGGAAAGTGACCAAAATCCAACGTCAACGCAACATCTAAAACCAACGTCATATTGACGTCAAATACTGCCATTTATTTGTCAGGTATGGCAACCAAAATCCAATGTCTGATAGATGTCATTGTGGTTGATTTTAGGTTGTGTTGGAAAATGACCATAATTCAACGTCGAGGCAACATCTTCAACCAATATTATGTTGATGTCAAATGCTGACATTTATTCGTCAGGTATGGCAACCAAAATCCGTCTGATAGACGTCATAGTGGTAATGTCCACACAACAGCAAGCTGTAACAGCATTAGACGTTGATATTATTTTGATTTTAGGTTGTGTTGGAGAGTGACCACAATCCAACGTCGAGCTAACAATTTAAATCAACATTATATTGACGTCAAATACTGTAATTTAGTCGTCAGGTATGGCAGCCAAAATCCAACGTCTGATAAATGTCATAGTAGTGACGCCCACACAACATCAGGCTGTAACAACATTAGATATTGATATTTGGTTGATTTAAGGTTGTGCTGAAAAGTGACCAAAATGTAACGTTGAGCCAACATCTTAAATTAATGTCAAATACTGACATTTATTCGTCAAGTATGGCAACCAAAATCCAGTGTCTGATAGATGTTATATTGGTAACGTCCACACAACATTGCTGTAACATCATTAGATGTTGATATTTGGTTGATTTTAGGTTGGATGTTGGACATTGACGTTGGTCTGACGTTAGGTTCTGAATACAACCTGATTTTCATTTTCCAACAAAATGCAACATCCCCACGATGTTGGGGTACAACATCAATCTGACGTCATGTTGACGTCCTGTGCCTGCTGGGTATTTGCAAGAAAGATGAGAAAATAACATTACATTATGTGAAAATGAGAAGAGAAATGAGAAATGAAGAGATAAAGAGGCACAAAATGAGACCAGAAAGCCCCAAACAATGAGATGATCAGAGACAGAACAAAAAAATGAGAAAAAAGGAGAGATGATTCGATTAAATGTGACAGAGAAAACAATGTGTTGAGACAAGGGAGAAATGAAAAAGACTTTAAGAAAAGACATTAAACGAGAACCAAAGAACCACAAAAGGCAAGAAATGAGATTGTGATGAAACAAGGACACAAGAGAAAACATGAGAAAAATTAAAACCATGAGTAAAACTAGACGATAGACCAGATGAGATGAGAAAACTTGAAACGAGGAAACACAAGACGAAACTCTGAGAAGCAACAAGACATAAGATGTGAAAACAAGAGAAAATGAGATGAGATGAAGTGAGAGGAGATTAGATGAAATGTGAAAACGAAATAAAAAAGGGATTTGAAGAAATGGGATGAGATAAAAATCTGAAAAATGGGAGCGGAGGGTGAATGTGAAAGAGCTAGATGAGAAAAGAAGAGATGAAATGAGACCTGAAGGCCACAAAAATAAATCTATAGAAGAAAAACTGAGACGAACAAAGGGATCACAAATTTGGTGATATTAAAACAGACAAAAAAAAAAAAAAAAACGACATTACTGCATTTCCACTAACTGATAGTGGCTAATGTGGCTAATTTTAGTGGCTAATGTGATTAAAAAAATTTTTTTTTTCCTCTAGCTGATAAGTCTTTCCAAGTATCATGATGATTAATGTTGGTGGGTTTATGTATATCACAGCCTTATTTTTGATCAATGGAGATGTAGGAGTGTTATCAACGCTTTAATGGCAAGGTAAGCCGCTTATAGTTGTTAGCAGCCACATTAAGGTGTTTCTGCGAGGTTATATAATGTCATTTCTGAGAAAACTGAGAAATTCTGTATGAACAGATCAATGTGGTGCCACCAGGGGGGAAGTTAGGACGATTCTAAAGGTTGGTTTATACTTCTGTGTCGAGTGATCTGCGTGACCCACGGTGCCTGCCTTGTGAGTAGCCGTACATTTATACTTCTGTACCCTGTTGAGATGCTCTGCAATAACACTTCCGAAACAATAGCTAGCAGTGAGGTATTTACATTCCTCTGTGTCGAGTTTCTTTGCGGGTATTTAGTTTTTTCTGAAAGCTCGCTCATTCAGAGGCGGAAACTGGTAGACTTGCAACAACTTTAATCATAAGGTAAACGCAAAACAAAAGTTTCCATCTGGAGCTCCTTCACGGGACTCCACACTTATAAACACTCGCACCATCGGGCTTGCGGTTCTAAGCAAAGCCCACACTTGTCACAGCTACGAAGCCGACCAATCACAGAGCTTGAGTTATGCGTCGTTGGGAAGTGTACTTAAATTTTTTGAGAGGTGCGCATCAGCGCTGGTGCAGCCACGGTGAGAGATCTGCGACCACGTAAAGGCTGCGCCGGACCATGTGTGCTTGATGTAGAAGTTTAAATCAGCCCTTAAGTTCCACACCGTTTTGGGGCCCCAAAGATGATGAACGATAGTAACATGACAATGCGCACACTCCGATCTGTTCATTTAAAAACTAAAAAAGCACGCAGCAAATATTAACGATAATTAATTTAGGTTCGTTTGGCTAAGATTCCAGTGTGTTCGGTGACTAGAAAAACTGTCGTAAAAGCTAACGTCTGCTCCGAGCTTCTCCCCCAGAAAAATGTGTGGTACATTCCCTTTCCTTAAAGAATCTGTCATTGTAAATTTGTTTCAGGGCTGGTAAAAGTGTTTTGCATCTTGTTAATTTTTTTTCCTAAAATGTTAATTTGTTTCGTCCTTGGTAAAATCTTCGTAAAAAGCTTCGTAAAAGTGTGTTGTTTTACACTTCCCGGCCACCATAGTTTTCAGATGTCTCCAGTTTCCCCCAGCACACTGACACAGAGCAGCAGTGTTTTAAAATGAAAACGGCCTCTTCAGCGTTTTCAAAACACTCAGTTTTAGGCGATCGAAAACTCCGGTGTAGTGTGGACGGAAGGCGTAACTGTAGCAAAACTTGTGCGTTTTAAAACTAAAATTATTGGTGTAAACAGTTTCTCTCTCACACACACACACACACACACACACACACACACACACACACACACACACACATACACACACACACACACACTTTGTGAAGTTTATTTATTAACTAATTTCGAGAGGATCATGTGTTTATGATTGCTTGCAGCTAGTCCCTCATTACTCAATTTATGATTCACCAATCAGACGATTCCTACACTGAAAAAAAATATTTCGATGATTCCTTGGATTTACTAAATTTTTTTACGTTAAGTGGTTGTAAGCAATTTATATTTGTTGAATTTAAACAAACACATTAAGTTGAACATTATTAAACTTAATTTGTTTGTTTAAATTCAACACAAATAAATTGTTTGCAACAGTTCTGCATGCAACACTTTTTTCAGTCTATAAACCACTATAAATACCCTGAGTTCCATATAACAGCCATCTTCGTTTTGAAGAATCCCCCTTCCACCCCTACTCCCCCTCTTTTCCTAGATGGGTGGCACGATAGCCCAGTGGTTAGCACTGTTGCCTCACAGCAAGAACGTTACTGGTTCTAGTCCTTACCATGCCAGTCGATGTTTCTTTGCGGAGTTTACACAATTTTCCCCATGCTCACGTGGGTTTCCCCTGGGTTCCCTGGTTTCCTCCCACCGTCCAAAAACATGCAACTTAAGTTAATTGACTAATCCAAATCGGCACCATAGAAATGCTCCTAGTAAGTAGTTATCTCCAAAGAGCAATCACTATCTGTTTATTAGCTACTACAGCAGAGGAGTTCTCGAGATCTACCTGAGCTCAAACTCCCCTCTCGCCTTGCAATTGGAAGGGAGCCCCGGGCTCGAGGATCTTATGAGCTCAGGGCTCTCTCCTGGGACAGCATGCCAAACAAGCTTTATAATCAATCATCAGCTAAGTGTGAACTCTTGAAGGCTAATTTAGTTGATTCAGTTCACCTATAGTGCATATCTTTGAATTGTGAAGGAAACACCAGGAACACCCAGAGGAAACGCACACTAATAGGGAAGAACATGCAAACTCCACACAGAAATGCCAACTGGCCCTGCTGGGACTCGAACCTGCTAACCACTGAGCTCTGTAATCAAAAGCAGAAATTACTCTGAACAAGTCAACGAGTGAGTAAATGATGACAGACTTCTCATTTTCGATTGAACTATCCCTCAATTCCAGTTGTCGCTTGACACGCCAAACATACAAATAAAAGCGAGACAAAACAAGAAACAGACAACAAGCCAAGTTAAACAGATAAACACCAATGAGACAAAAGTCAGATAAGACAGGAGAAGAGCATAGCAGCAAACGAGAGCGCAGATGGGAAGAGAATGAGAGATGAGAGGAGAAAACGAGTGTCTAAAGGAGCCAAAGCGGAGCAGATGGAGAAGAAGTAAAGTAGAAACGCAGCTCGGTCTCACTCATCTGCTGCTAGTGGTTTATTGATCGTAGACAGCGAGTCTCAAAGTCATTTATCACCGGCTCCTCAAGCCCCGTATGTGTGTGTGTGAGAGATAACTCTTCTGATAGCGGCCATAGCATCCATTATTCCCCACAATGGGCCGTGCCTGGACCTGCCCGACAGCTTGACACACACACACACACACACGCGGGCACATACACATGCACACAGCGACAAACGGCCTCTTTCTGAAAATAATAAATAAATAACAGCACGTATTGTTTCCCAGGCTTGGCCGAACAGCGAGAGCGAAGCTGCTTCAGTGCTGATAGCAGAGCAGAAGCCTGAAATACGGCCAGAACACTGGAAAGTGCTGAGGCTGTGCATGTGTGTGTGTGTGTGTGTGTGTGTGTTTACACGCTCAGGTTATAGTACATCACATTGAGCCAAGCTTGCGGAGACAAAGATGGATTAAAGTTGCAAAGGAAAAGTCAAAACGCACTCGATTTGCTTTCTTAATACACATACTTGATTTTGATTGTGAACGACTCATCAGCACATGTTTTGTTCTGTCTTTGTAATCTCGTAATGCAGTCCAATAAGCACACTGATTTAATTCTGTTTAATTGATGTGGTGATCAACCCTTTTTTTTCTTTTTTTCAGACTTTGTGATAAACACACTTGAATTTGTGATGGATAAGTTATCGGGTGGATGAATGGACGGACAGGTTGGTGGGTGGATGGATGGATAAATGGATGTTGGTGGTTAGATGAGATTTTTGTGTTTATTGATGAAAGCATGGATGGAAGGATGGATGACATTAATTAATGGATGGATGGATGGATGGATGGATGGAAGGATGGATAGACAAATGGATGGATAGACAGATGGATGGACAGACAGATAGATGGACAGGCAGATGGATGGATGGATGGACGGACAGACAGACAGATGGACGGGATTTGACATGGATGGAGGGGATTGGAAATACATGGATGGATAGAACATGGATGGATGGATGGATGGATGGACAGATGGACGGAAGGATGTACGGACATACAAACAGGGTTTGAAATACATGGATGGACTGATTTTGACATAGATGGATGGTTGGATGGCCAGAATTTGACTTGGATGGATGAACAGACGGGATTTGACCTGCATGGATGGGTGGACGAACGAGATTTTACATGGATGGATGGACGGACAGAAAGCATTTGAGATAGATGATTGGATGGACGGACAGACGACCGGGATTTGACGTGGATGGATGGATGGACTAGATTTGACATCTATGGTTGGATGGATGGATGGATGGATGAATGGATGAACAGATGGATGGATGGACGGATGGACGGAGAGACAAGTGGGATTTAACAAGCATGGATGGATGGACAAACGGACAGGATTTGACATAAATGGATGGATGGATGGACAGAATTTGACATGGATGGATGGATGGATGGATGGATGGATGGACATATGGACGGATGGCCGGGATTTGACATGGATGGATGGAATTTGATGGATGGATGGACAGTTCACCAAATTCTCAAATCATAGCCTATAACCTAAATAAAAATACCTCAAGTACCTAAAGCTGCGTTCACACTGGGCTTTTCTCCCCATAGACTTCCATTCATATGACGCAAATGCATCAGACTGGAATCGCAGGGTCATGCGTCAAGTTGCGCAGGCCGCTGCGGTGCATAGTTCAAGCTTGGTGAACACTGACCAGCGAAATCGCATCACTTGACTGAGTGAGACCAATTGAGGATCAAAACATGACCTCTCTGAACAGAAATTTAAAACATAAACCAATCGCTTACTTTTTTAATGTCTAATAACCTCGTTTAATCCCGCCCCTTTTCGCAGCACCGCATGACAGAATTTCGCATTATCAAACTCTAGTGTGACCGCAGCTTAAGACAGATTTCTGCTCTTCGCCGCAAGTTGCGTTAAAGATAAATATGTTCACCAATATCTCAAAGTATTGCCTATTCCTGTTTGCACAACATCTGAAGTGTACTGGTCGGCGTTGTTGTCTCTTGTCCTGTTTTAGGGTGCTTTCACATCTGTAATTCGCTTCATTTGGTCCGGACCAAGGGCAATAAATGATAAATCGTTGCATTTTCTGCCGCCTTTGGGTCGTTTTCACACCACACTGCTGGCTTTGGTGCGAACCAGTTGAAACGAACCAAAATGCAGTCACCTGACAAAATTCACATCTCTCATTGGCCAAATGTTGTTGAACATATTTTCTAACTGTTTATCGATTGGTCAGAATTCAAGTGCTGGAAAATGCCAATGAACTCCTGCAAGTAAACAAACCGGCAGACTAGGGGTGTCATGATTTCGATTTTTAATCAAAATTTATGCTCAATTTCGATTATCGAATCAAAAAATAGAATCATCGATGCTGCCACGCCCCCATGCCATGTCAGCTTGGCTTGCCAAGCGGGAAAAAAACAGGCTTGTTGAAGTGCTTGTTAAACTGCAGAAGCAGGAGACCCGTCGACAGAACTTAAACCCTCTCCTCTTTCAACGAAGTCGCCGGTGTGTAAGCATTTTGGATTTCCAGTGAGTTATGTTGACAACGTTCAACACAGTTTTGCAAGCTCTGCTATGTACGTATTACGTACGGTTCGTCCGATAGACAACACCGGCATCGCGATCCTCCGCCCGCCCCCGTTGCAAATCCGCTCGCGAAAAGTACACACTCAGGCCCTGTTTACACCGTCTTTGTTTTTAAATGGCATTTTAGAACGACAACAATTTGACATCCACAGTGGCGTGTAGCATTTCTGAGCAGCCCTCCTTCCTCTCTACCTCTGAAAATGCACATCACGTGACCACACAGACACAGACGCACACACAGCCTTGCGCTCGAGACAGCAGGTCCAGGCAGTCAGAGGACTGCTTCAATCTTTCACTCACTTGTACTTAGTCATTTTAGCGAACACCTCAGATGCTGTTGGCTGGTTCCTGTTGGTTGTACGTCTTTTTTACCGTCGCCATTATAACGACACAGATCACTGCCTATTCACGAGTCCCGCAGTAAAAGTGATTGACAGGTGGTAATTATGTGTGTATCTTGGTATCGTGTGTTTATGGGTAAAACAAAGACCATGCAGGTCAGGTAGTTTAAACGGTAGGCTACAAATAATGAATTGGTCATTAATTAATTAATTATTCATAATCGAAAATCGAATCGAATCGTGACTTTAGAATCGAAAATGTAATCGAATCGAGGATTTGGAGGATTGTGACACCCTTACGGCTAACACAAAATGTCACTTTTACTCTGGAGGGATGACTGTGCTGACTGATTGTATGCCTGCTTTAGACAAACTATACATATCGAGAATGAAGCGCGGCTGGAAAACAGAATTTTATTGCATCGCACGTCACTTCAGGAGGAGGCGTGAATTAATTTAGCTAATCGGCGACATGATCATCTTGCGAAAATATTACCAACGATGCATCAGGTAATGTTTTCCCCTCTCTCTCTCTCTGTTGGTAAAGCGCTGTCAACAAATATTTTTCCTCCATATCCCATAATAATCAATATTTTAGTTGATCTTATTTTATTTCATTCTTCTACATGTTTATAGTAGTGTGTAGTCCTGTGTTATATTGTCAATTTATGCTGTTTGATGTAGCACCTTGGTCCTCAAGGAACGCTGTTTAGTTTCACTGTGCTGCACTGTATATTGTTGAAATGACAATAAAAGTCGACTTGACTCCTTAAGTAGCTACAATATGTTGAACAAGTGATGCATCTCGTTGATGACTTCTTCTGAGATTGCTATAAACACAATACACCCAATCACCCTGGTCAGTTCTCGTAAATGAACAACTTATGCACAAAGGACATGAAGTAAAAAGTCAGCAAATAGACTTAAGTTTCATTTCATGTGAGCTGATTTCAGTCGCTTTGAAAAGGCAGTTTAGCATTCTGTCGTCCTCCACTAGGCTGACTAATCAAACCCACAGCTCAGAGCTTGAGCGAGACCGCCAGGAAGATTAAACAAGGTGGGAAAATGATGAACATTTAAAGCGATCAGACACATTCTCGTTTTCCTTCCAGCAGCTCGTCCCGCTGCGATCCAGAAGCCTGATGTGTGTCAGGATGAATAAAGGTCATGCGGGAACCTAACCAAGTGCTGCATTGCCATTTCGGCTACAAACATGGGACGGGCCGCCAAGCCGGCGCTCGCCTGCCAAAAAGATGAAGAGTGCATCTGAAATCAACTATATTCCTACCTTACAGTCTGTTGGCCCAGAGGAAGAGGAGGAGGAGGAGTGGAAAACCTGGAATAGAAAGACAGTGTGAATCAGTATGTGTCTTGCATTTGAATACAATGACCTTAATGTTTTTAAAACGAGATACATCTACATGAGAAGCAAATTTGTGAGGTATTACTGTACGACTGAATTTAAGATGCTGTGGAGATCAGAATTAGTGAACAACCAACACATTCCTACTGTCTGAACTCACAGCCTTCTCTGATTTTAATTTAACAAAACAGACGTAAAAAAGATATTTTGATATAAAAACTTAAATGAGATATTTAAAAAGCTTAAACACCGTTTAGTGAACTCTTTCAGACCATTCATTATCTGCATTTATGTGTTATTAATTATTTGACAAAATATACTTACAGTAAAAGGCAGCCAAAACGTCCAATTTTCACAGACTTTGATGTTGAAAATGTATTTATCTATTTATTTATTTATTTATTTATTATAATAAAATATCAATATGATTATTTATTCATTTTAAAATAATAATAATTAATATTACTATTGTTGTTTTTATTATTATTATTATTATTATTATTATATTACTGCTGTTTATAATAGTAATAATAATAATAATGATAATATTAATAATAATTGTTAAATGTAGAAATGATACTAAAATAAAAAAATATCACTATAAACTTTTATATTTTTTTATTTTATTATATCACATTATTCATATTATTTATTTATTTATCTATTTTATTATTATTATTGTTAGTAGTAGTACTGCTATTTTTTTATTGTTATTATGATTATTATATTTATATGATAATGATAATATATGATTAGAAACCCCCCTCATGATTGTGAAGCACTTTGGGTGTATTGCCATACACAATAAATGCGCTATATAAATACACATTACATTACATTACATAAATACCACCATATTATACTTTAAAATTATTATTATTATTATTATTATTATTATTACAATTATTAGATATTTAATATTATACAAAATGTATTATTTTATTTTATTGTTATTATTATAACTTTATTATTACAGTTTTTATTATCATTATTTTTATTTTTAATAATTATAATAATTATTATTAAAATTGTATAATTATTATCATTATTATATTTTAAATTATTATTATTTCTATTTTTAATTAATATTGTTATACTATAGTATATGTTTAATATTATTTTAATTATTATTTTATTTTCAATTTTAATATTGTTATTTATTTAATTAGAATTACTGCTACTACTATTACTATTATGCATTTTATATTATTAAAATTATTAAATTAATACAAATTTTTTATTTTTTAATTATTATTATTAAATTATTATTGCTGTTTTTATTATCATCATTATAACTATTTTATTTTTGAAAATTATAATATTAATAACTATAACTATTATTGTTCTTTTAAAATATTATTATTATTATTTATTTAAATTTTAAATGATTATTATTATTATTATTATATTCAATATTATTTAAATAAATATTTTACTAATTATTATATTTTTATATTATTATTATTATTATTATTATCGTATTATAAAATTATTATTATTATTCTCTTATTTATGTTTATAATTATTATTTATTTTATATTATTATTATTGATTACTAGTACTACTACTACTATTAATATTATTATGAGTATTGTTATTATCAAATATTATTATTATATTTTATGTTACTAATGATATTTTTTATTTACGTTTTAAATTATTATTCTTTTTTTTATTATTATTATTATTTTTATTATTATTATTATGATCATCATCATTAATTTAATTATTTTTAAATCAAGCATTCTCTACTTATAATCTCGATTACATATTCTCAAAAAAAACTTTTCATAATTTTTTTCATGTTTATTGGGGATACTGAATGACATTATTTACTCACCCTAATCATTATTCAAGGATCTACACCTTCAATATCTTATGCAATTTTGCTACAAATAAAATGTGTATCTCGCCAAACAGACAAACAAAGAGCAGCGGAAGGATATGTGGAAAAACAGATAAATACAGGGTAAAACAAATCAAGTGGAAAAAAAAAAGTTCCCTCACACCATATGCGCCATTGATTTCCTATTCTCTTGGAAACATTTAATGAGCTTAAGCGAAAGAGAAAGAGATGAGGAGAAAACAGATAAAAGCCTCGCAGAAATTTTTCCCTGAGAGCAAATCATTCAGGAAGACAAGAAGGTGCTTAGCAGAGGAACAGGTGTTGGATGTGACGATTTCCACACTGGAACCAGTGCCAAAAAAAACCCAGCAGGAGTGCGTCAACAAGGAGCAAAGCTGGACCGCATCTGTCTGCAAGTCATTCCCAGAGCATCAACACATCACAATAATACAGCATGAAAAGAGCCACAGCAGTATAACTCTTTAAATATTACAGTGAGGGAATCACTAAGAGCAAACTACAGCTGTGAGAAACATACATTAAACATCTGCATTGTGTTTATGCAGGAATCACTACTGAAATGAACTTTATTAACACACACACAAAAAGTATCTATCTATCTATCTATCCATCCATCCATCCATCCATCCATCTATCTATCTATCTATCTATCTACAACTTGTGGTGTACCACAGGGATCTGACTTGGGTCCAAAGCCTCCATCCGTCTGTCCTTCCGTCAATCTGTCCATCTGTCAATCCTTCCGTCTGTCAATCCATCCACCCATCCATCAATCCATCCATCCATTCATCCATCCATCCATCCATCCATCCATCTATCTATCTATAACTTGTGGTGTACCACAGGGATCTGACTTGGGTCCAAAGCGTCCATCCGTCTGTCCTTCCGTCAATCTGTCCATCTGTCAATCCTTCCGTCTGTCAATCCATCCACCCATCCATCCATCCATCCATCCATCCATCCATCCTTCCCTCCATCTACTGTATCTACAACTTGTGTTGTACCCCAGGGAACTGTCTTAAGTCCAAAACATCCATCCCACAATTCATCCATCTCTCTAAAACTTGTGGTGTACCACAGAACTGTCTGAAGTCCAAAACGTCCTTTCGTCCGTCCGTCGGCCGTCAATCCATCCATTTATGCATCAATCTATCGCTCCATCCATCCATCCATCCATCCATCCGTTCATCCATCCATCCATCCATCTATCACTTGTGGTGTACCACAGGAATCTTAGGTCCAAAATATTAATTCGTCTGTTCATCCGTCCATTCATCCATACTTTGTGGTGTACCACGTGGATGTCTTAGGTCCAAAATGTCAATCTGTCCATCAATCCATCCATCCATCCATCTATCTCTCCATTCATCTGTCCATCCATCCATCCATCCATCCATCCATCCATCACTTGTGGTGTACCACAGGAATCTTAGGTCCAAAACGTCCATCGGTCTGTCAATCCATCAATCTGTCCATCTGTCAATCAGTCCGACCGTCAATCCATCCATCCATCCATCCATCCATCCAAAACTTGTGGTGTACCGCAGAGATCTGTCTTAGGTCCAAAATGTCAATCTGTCCGTCAATCAATCAATCAATCCATCCATCCATCCATCCATCCATCCATCCATCCATCCATCCATCCATCCATCCATCTATCTATCTATCTATCTATCTATCTATCTATCTATCTATCTATCTATCTATCTATCTATCTATCTATCGTGGTGAACCACAAGAATCTGTCTCAGGTCCGTCTGTCAATCCCTCCACCTATCCATCGATCTATGGCATAACTTGCGGTACACCACAGGCATCTGTCTTAGCTCCAAAAGTTTTTAGGATATAGGCAATAGTTTTAAAAAATTGGTAAACGTCTGTGTGTCTGTCTGACTATATACCAAAATACTATATCACATAAACATAATAAATATGAGATACATAGTCAAAATGATAACAAGTTAATAGGAGATATCGATATCGATATGAAGATCCAATACTATAATGAAAGGAAGATACAATAATGAGAAATTTTAAAAAGCTAAATGATGACAAACCAAAATTAAGCAAATTCATAATAATGAAACTAAAGCTTGAAATGATGGTATAACAAGAGTAAATTTTGCTTAATTAAAATGATGGTAGTGAAAATTATAATATATGAAATCTTAATAGGGAGATTAAAAAGTCAAACTTATGACTGTGTGAAGGTCTAAATTAAAGACATTATTAAAAATAATGATGATTACTGACATTTTATCACTTAAAATTTATCTTATAATTATGAATTAATATGCCATATATTATTACTTTTTGACGTCATTTATATTATTAATATTTTTAAGTCATAAATGATACAAAAGATTGATTTATAACATATACCAATATATATGTACCAAGTATAAAAGTCATAATTATGAGATAAAAAAATACAATAAGTAGATACTTAGTCCTAATTAATACAAATCACATGTAATTATGACAGAGCAATAAATAATCGAGGTTACTTGCATTGCTTATCCACCCAATAAATCTCAATGCCAAAAAAACAAACAAAAACAGCTAGAATTACAAAATTTCCAATCCTATGTTTGTTTAATTGGAATATTTCAAGATTACAACATTAGGTGAACAGCATGGTGAAAAGATCCTTTGTCTAACCCAGAGCATGACTGAGAAAAAAATGGTTTCACATATCAATGTTTCCACAAAAAAAAAACATAACACAGACAATCGTTACAAGTCCACTGATGCCCTAATCGACGAGCTGCCGAGAGCTTGTTTTTAGCAGTGAAAACGATTTCAAACGTTACAGAGCCATTAGAGAGGCAGATTGTGAGTAATGTGAGATTCGGACGATCTCCCAAAACGCCGCCCCATTAGCTCCAGCAGTGCAAAAGAGAGAGAAATCTGCAGCCATTACGGCGTCCCCCAGGGCTCGGTATTGGGCCCAGTGCTGGATTTCAGCGATGTGCAGTATTGCTTCATCCTTTCATTTTGCAGCCCCAGTGGAACCTCAGCCGTGTCGTGCTAAACATTATCAATCAGCTAACAGCAGCCTGTTTAAAAAAAATTGGCAATAAAAGCTGCCAATGGAAAAGCTAAACAAATACGGTTTCAATCTGGTTCTTATCTACAAGCGCCAAGCTGTCTAAAGTGGAAGATCTCAACTAGTGTGGGGTGTGGAAACATTACTTTTGCTCATAGAACTCAATGTTAACAATATTTAATACAGTACACATTCGCGATAGTCACATCACTAGATATGCAATGCTGCTTCTGAATTATAGTTGACCAGAAGTATTTTAAATTGTATTTAATTACTGTATTTAAACAAAAAAAAATAAAAATTCTCTCACTTTTTTGTCTTATTTTTAGCAAAAATATCGACATTTCAAAGTGAAAAGACGATTATTTTACTTCCCCAACTGGCAGATAATTTTACTTGTTTTCAAGAGTTCATACTTAGCTGATGATTGGTTATAAAGCTCATTTGGCACGCTGTCCCGGGAGAGAGCCCTGAACTTATAATAGGCATGGGGCGGTATAAGATTCTGATGGTATGATAACCTTGTATAAAATATCACGGTTTCACGGTATTGTGATTACTGCTCCTAAATATATTCTTTTTAAATGTCTGTGGGTTTCTGCATGTTTCATCACATCAAAATAAAGATTTTTTAAGACTTCTATCAATGAAATTTCAGACTATCACAGGGGAAAACGCTAATCATTTTATTTTTAATTAATTTACTTTCCCCATTAAAATTAAAATTCAGTTATTTCTTAGCCACATATTTTAAATAATGTGTCAAAACAAGCAAACTTTAGTTATATGCATATATTTTTATTAGCACAACCTTTCTTAAAAAAAAAACAAGTTTTAAAAGCTATAATAAACAAAATGTATGCACAACATAAGTGTATTTTTTTTTAAATGTAATTTAGTTTGCTAATGTTCAATTAAAAAATTTCAGAATTCTGAGGTCTAAATCAAGGTTAATATTTGTTTTGAGAGGAATTACACCTTTAACTTCAAGATTATTTAAAAATGCTTTATTAAAATATATATATATATTTGGTGTCATTTATTTAACCGACACTCACAATGAGACACAATGAGATCAAAGTTTTAAAAGCTGTAATAAACAACATTTATGCACAACATAAACTTATGCATAAAAACATGAAAACTTTTAAACTAATGTTATTGTAAGGATGTAAGGAAGACAGTTAAACCATGTTGCTTAATGGTTAATAAATGTTAATTTTGTTAAATGTTTTTTTAGATGGATTTGTTAGTTGTACTGAATGGCTACAGCTTTACATGGACAATTAGTGAAAATTATGACCTGTTTAAAGTATTTAAGACTCACAACAGCATATTTCAATGCACTTTTTTTAAGGCTTTAAATTTAGTTTTTGAAATTGAAGATATTTGAAGTCTCTGCGGACACCCTGAAAAAACTCAAACTTATTATTATTATTTATTTATTATTATTAACTTTTAAACTTATTTTGAGAAACATTAAAATATTTTGGAGCAGTAAACATGTCAGGCTGCTCTCTTCATTCGTTTAAAAAACACAGATTTCTTGACAATTTAAAATAGCATCTTTGGATATTTTTTATGCTGCGATACTGTTTTCCTAAAAAGTTGAAAAAAATTTTTAATAAAAATACACATACCTTAGGAACAGTATAGCAGAAAATGTTGGAGGTTTTAAAACCTTGACTTTTCCAAACCGTGGTATACCTTGAAAACAGTTATCATCCCATGCCTAGCTCATAAAGTCCTCAAGCCCGGGGCTCCCTCCTGTTTGTAAGGTGATGGTTTCCAACCATTTCCTGTCTGGTATTAGCTTTAATCCTGGAAATGGCTGAAAACTAGCCTGGAAATGGCCAAAACCCCTCTAAAGCCAGGCTGGTCTACCAGCTAAAACCAGCCTAGGCTAGTTCAAGCTGTTTTTCAGCAGGGTATAGTCTACCGAAATGTGTATATTCCATACAAAGTATGAAGCTGAATGCTGGCAGCATTCTGAAAAGTTAAGATGTTTTCAACTGGGTGCTCCTGAAGTTTGCAAGTTATTTTCATAAACGGTGGAGATGTTAATGCGACTGGATGTTCCGATTGGCTGGAGCCATCTCACGTCAGTTCTTTCTAAACATCCACAAGCTCTCTACGGCAATTTTACCGGTAATGTTACAACTTCTCTTTCTGGACAATAGCCGAAACGAATTTACCAGTATTTTTAAAAAGGGCCTGCTCACACATACAGACCTTTCCAGAAAACTGCCGGTCATTTTCTAGAAAGGTCTGTATGTGTGAAAGTGACTAAGGTAGAAGTTAGAAAAGTATTTTTTGCACTGTGACTATTCATTTTTTTCACAGAGATGGGTTGCGGCTGGAAGGGCATCCACTGCATAAAAACTTGCTGGATAAGTTGGCGGTTCATTCCACTGTGGTGACCCCGGGTTAATAAAGGGACTAAGCCGACAAGAAAATGAATGAATGAATGATTATTCAATTTCTGTACCTGAATACTAAACTCCAGTCAAGTAGTGCTATTCAAACTGTATTAATAGCAGTTAATACAGTTTTACAAATGTTTCCAATATCGCGCCTCACTAGTTCAAAAGTTAAATGCCAGTTTGTTTACGTATACTGTAAAACAGTTTGAGATTATGTAAGAGAGTGTAGTAATGTATAAAGCACTGTGTTTAGTAATTAGCCTGCTTGTTTTCCATTCTCGTACAAAGGACTGGTTGTGTGGCTAATAAGCTAAAAGCTTAATAAGCCAATTGGTTGGCCTGTTTTTTTTCCCTGCAGCCTCCATGTTGAGTGTTTCTCTCATTAATTTTTCATTGAATGGTCTGTTTCCTCTTCATACTCTCTCCAGCTGTGAAGAAGACTTTGATTTTGGTTTGTTCATGTCAGCGTAGTGTTAGCAGGTGTCCCAGCAGTCCTGCTGAATTATCCTTCATGAGCCAGTGAAGTGTCTGTCGAGCTAGCATGAGCCTACGTTTTCATGCTAAGGCTGTGATGATTTATTTTGCTCAGCAGGTTTAAAGAGGCAGATAAACGGTAACGAGCAGGCGGATTAAAAACAACCCGTAAATGTCATAATTGTGAGATTATTAATCCAAATTATGAAATTCAAGAGAAAAAATATGACAATCTCAAAATTGATATAAAAGATAAGTCAATAATTATGTATACATCATTTCTAATTGAGATAGTATGTCTTAATTTAGCTCAACTATGAAATTAAAGTTAAAAATATGACATATCAAGCCATATTTGTGTGTAAATCAAAAATGCCATACTAAATCACAACTATGAGATGTGTCAATTATGAGATTGTCTACTAACCCAGAAATTAGATATCAAAGTGTTAATTATAACTTTCTTTAGCCATAATTAAGATTTAATGTTAGACAACATGTCAAACTTGCGACATACTATGAGATTATTATATAGTAACGTTGCATACTAAGTTATAGTAATTATTCAAAATTAGGACATAAATGGTTACAACTGCGATAATTTCGACATTTCATAACTTATACTTTTATCTTACAATTATGACTTTACATTATATATTAACTTTGCATACTAAGTTATAGTAATCAGTCAAAATTAAAACATACATAAATAATATTCCAGATAAATTAAGTTGAAAATGACGAAATAAAAGTCAAAATTATGACATATACCCTATTATGGATGGGGTATATGCCGAGCTAGTGTTTTTGCCATACTGATAAACTTCAGGTGACCTGTTATTATGAATTTTTTTCTAATTTATACGATTCCTTTTGCAGCATCGATGTTGTAATGTCATTAAAATACATTCAGATAAATAAATTTTGGCATTTATTTAGTTGCCCAAGCGTAAAACGAGACAAAAGCTGTTTGCTCGTCAGAATCGGCAGGTAAGCGCAGAAGCTCCATTGAATATACTGGGGTAAAATAAATGCTCAAATTACAAAGACATGGCAGGGGAAAATGTCATTTAATGCAGTGCTTCTTGTACAATCTGAGACCCACTTTAAATCGGATATCACTCAGCCAGTGGAGATCGCTAATTTTTAAAGAAAACAGACCTTAAATGCAGCAATTTTTGCATTGGCATACAGTTGACCGAAAGCGCTTAACCCAGGTTACTGGCAAATTCAAAGTCCTATTAGCATGCTTCAGCATATACCCTATTGTAATAAATCTTAGAATTATGACTCATAATGCTTATTTCTGTTTTTGTAAGCAATTGTTAGGATATTTAGAAATTATAAGATTGAAACAATTTATTAAAACATACAAAATTTCTACTTTGTATGTCATGAATGGTAATTATGAGATAAAGAGCAATAACAACATCACAACAGCAATAATTTTGACAATTCATAATTTATACTTTCATCTTAAGGCCTGATCACACCAAGACACTTTTTATTCATGTTTTGTTCACATTTAACGCCTCGTGACTAAACAAAAATCACTAATGTGATCATGCACACCAGCGTGCAAAACACCACCTGTAAAAGCGTCATTTTTAAAGAACCGCCCATGCTCGTTTTCCATTTTAAAAACTTCATTAATCAGCTTGGCACTTTTGTTCACGAGTCTGGCGCTAGACACCAGTTGGACGCACTAAAGTTCAAAACAGTCAAGGTAATCACTGATTCCACTGAATCGATCCAAGACCAGCGACGAGATGATCCCAAGTTTTGCATAATCCTGGACCAGGCCGTATCCTGAGCAGCTGCTGTGGTGGTCATGAAGGAGTCTTCGCTGAGGTCCAGCTTCCAGTCTCCGGCGCCTTGACTACAGCTCTGCACAAGACGTCTGACCAGGCCCGGATTGGCTAATCGGGAGGACCGGGAGAATTCCCGGTGGGCTGGTCCGTTTTTTGGCCGCGAGGGCCGGTGTCCCTAGTTCCAGAATCGGTTGCTCTCAGCAGTCACACTTTTTAAAATGTATTTATTTATTTACTTGACCACAGACTTCTTATTCATTATTTTACCGCAGCTCTGCTCTTTTTATCTATTTTCACGTAGCCTCGTGAGCAGGATGCAGGTTAATGATGATATAACTAGATAAGTCGCCATGCAACATGCAGCTGTTGTGGTACAGTGGTTAGTACGTTAGATTATGACGCGGCCAACCTGGGTTCGGTCCTCGTCTGAGTAACATTTTTTTTTTTTTTTTCATTTTTATTGTAAAGACATAATACTGTAAGGGCTGTTGAACATTTGAAGTTCTAAAAGTGCTGTTTTCTCAAAAAAAGACGTGATAGTGTAATTAGAAACTGAATTGGAAATAACCTTATTTTAATATAGTCAGTGGTGAACTGAGGTGGGCCGGTCTGAGGCTTGAAACTCCAGGGCTGAAAAAGAGTCCCACTCCGGCCCTGCGTCTGACCAGAGGAGAAATGGTCGTGCACAACTGAGCCTGGTCTCTCTCTCGAGATCTTCACTTTCGCCAATTGGTGAAGTTTATTCCTCGCCGCTGTCGCCACTGGCTTGCATGGTTCGGGATCTGTAGAGCTGCGCATTGATGGATTTGCTCTTCAGTGTTTGGACTCTCAGAAGTGATTATTAAACCACACTGAACTGAGCTGAACTGAACTTAAACTCCGAAAACTGAACTACACTGTTTCAATTTACTATGATCTTCTATGTGAAGCTGCTTTGACACAATCTACATTGTAAAAGCGCGATACAAATAAAAATGAATTGAATTGAAATTATGAGATGTTTCAATAACGACTTTCTCATAATTCATAAATCTTATAATTTGCATTCATGACATGCAAAGTCACAATTACAACAAAAAGTTTTTAACCGAACAAAATATAAAATAACGTGACATCCAGAGGTTGACATCGGCTTGATGGTAGGAATGAATTCGGCAAAAATAAAAGTGCATCAAAAACAGCAGGTTAATATTGCGGTGGGCTGAATGTAGGCTGAATGCCGCTCTACAGGAATCTCTCGCTGCAGGGTAAGCGTTTCCCCCCTGCTGTGGGATCATGCATTTACATGAAGCTCCGGTGTATTATAGTGTCTGGGCGGAAAAGTCACTTGGCACAAGGCTTTCATATCCCTTCAAACGGATGCCCTTTTTTTTTACCCCCTCGCTAGCTCGCCGTCAGAAATCCTCTCAGATTTACTCTCAGGGCATCGGCTCGCGGCTACAAATACACTCAAGACATTTTATTCAGGATCGAGAGCAGGGAAAGAGTGTCTGCGCTTAAGCAAACCATGACTCTTTGCTTCTGTTCTGGTTTGGGTTTTTCTCTCTCTGCTTTTATAAATATCTGCACGCTTGCATTCACAGACCCCAAGCTGTGAATCCGCAAATTCACTCGACATTCAGTTGAGTAGCAAGGTTTGATCCCTTTTTTCACTTGCCTTTCTCACCTTATAATTTCTCTATCTCTCTCTATCACACACACACTCTCTTGACTTTCTTTAGTAGGGAGTCTCCTGTGGTTTTCCAATGTTTGCCTTCAGAAAGCATTGCGTTTTGTTATCTCTTCTGTATAATTCTCTTCATTACATCATTAAAAGCTGCTCTTCGTCTTCCTTGCATCATTTCGCACATTCGGGTCTTGGAGGTTGACGTCTTTTTTTTCTCTTAATCAGTGTTTTTGTCTCGTTTTTACGAAGATAAGCTGTTTTGTTCAAACTGATTTTGGGTAGAATTTATGTTGGGTTGGGTTTTATTTTTGTCATCCAAGAGTGTACTTATAATTAGCGGATGTAAAACATGTTGTGAGGTGTAAAAAAAACAAATGTTGATAACAAGATTAAATAAAAAGGAGAAAATTGATATGCTAAGTCAAACTTGAGATGAACTGCAATTGATGTAAAAAGTGAATGGTGCTATTTTTATGATGATAATTCTGATCAATAGAGATTAAGACAAAAGGCTGACATTGTAATTATAATAATAATAACAACATTATGGGCCTTATCATACACCCGGCGCAATGTGGCGCAAGGCGCAACGCGATCGTTGTTTGCTAGTTTCACCTTGGCGCAAGAGTCATTTTGATGTTTTGCGCCACGCTATTTTAGCAGATGCATTTGTGCCCATATAAAAGTCACAGACTGAAGCGCCCTGGCCTAGTGGTTAGCGCACTGACATATGGTACAGTAGCACTTAAGTGTGTCCTGAGTTCGAATCCAGGCTCGAGGACATTTCCCGTCCCAACCCCCTCTTTCTCTCCCACATTGCTTCCTGTCTGAAACACTTTCCTATCAACTTAATAAACGCAAAAAGGCCAAAAATACATCTTTAAAAAAATGAAATTTAAATTATGACATGTAATAACTTCTACTTTTATCTAATTATTTATTTTATTTAGTAAATCAAAATCTAGTAAACTGAATCACAAGATTTAAATAAAATACAAAAAAAAAGCTCACAATAAGTCACAAATTCGATCAAATGAGATTAAAAAAGCTATTAGCATTATCTCAATTATAAATAAGCATGTCAACATCAAAATTATAACATACAAAGTCCTAATTATGAGATTAAAAAGTCCAAATCATCACACACACAGACAGATATATTAGATATTATCCACCCATCTCCCCAAGGCAATTACCAAGACATTCACCAACTAGCTCACCAAAATAATGACATACTGACAGTCAGAAACACAATAACCTGAAGCAAACAAACCTCCCTCCAGACTCGCCACATCGGCTGCCAAAGAGCTCAATAATGGTTTTGAGGGGTTTCTAGCACTCATTAGCAGTGCGCTAGTGGTGGAACGTGAAGATAAGGGCCGGATCGGTGGCCTGCGACATGCTGCTCTTTATCTGATGGACTCATCGAGCGCCTATCAATACACAAGCCAGACAAATCAGCGAGACCAACACCTGTTCGATCAGATGATGATGACCTGCAGGACGGCTAGCGAGACGGGCAATAAATGCACAAAGCAAAGGACGAGGCCAGTAGCATGCTAAAGTTCATGCTACGACACGAAACAAGATAGTTGTTCACGATAAACTGCACTGAATGTCAATTTATTCTAAAACTCCACTTTTTGGGTAATTTTACAACTTAATTCCCCTTGTGTTTTACCATTTTTAATACATTCAGCTGATATACATTACCAAACAAAGGTCTTGTCGTCATTTCCATTTGTAAAAGAATCAAATAATTACTTGACTTCTAGTTGATCATTAGGGAAAGTGGCAGAAGGTCGATTTTTCAGATAATTCATCTGTTGAGCTGCATCCCAATCAACACAAATACTGCAGAAGACCTACTGGAACCTGCATGGTGCCAAGATTCTCACAGAATCAGTCAAGTTTGGTGAAGGAAAAGTCATGGTTTGGGGTTACATTCAGTATGGGGGCGTATGAAATGTTGTGGATGGCAACATCAACAGCCTGAGGTATCAAGACATTTGTGCAGCCCATTACATTACAAACCACAGGAGAGGGCAAATTCTTCAGCAGGATAGCGCTCCTGCTCATACTTCAGCCTCCACATCAAAGCTCCTGAAAGCAAAGAAGGTCAAGGTGCCTCAGGATTGGCCTGTCCAGTCACCAGACATGAACATTATTGAGCATGTCTGGGGTAAGATGAAGAGGAGGCATCTTGATGAACTCTAGGAGTCCTGCAAGAACACTTTAATTGCCGTTCCAGAGGACTTTATTACAATTCACCTGTACCACATGTGTTTGGACTGTGCGGGAAACTGGAGCACCCGGAGGATCCCAACATGAACACCGGGAGAACATGCAAACTCCACACAGAAATGCCAACTGACAAAGTCGGGGCTTGAACCAGCATCCTTTTTGTTATGAGGCGATTGTACTACCCACTGCGCCACCGTGACGCCTGCTATCTATTTCGCGATATGTAATTGTATAAGAGCTGGTAGCAAATGCTCAACTCCCAACAGCTACCTCTAACATGTTCAAGTTTAGTTCCAGCCCTGTTTAAGCACACTCTACTGTCATCTTCAATCTGAACCGTGGGACCTTGATTAGGACAGGTGTTTGATTAGCGGTGGAACTAAACTCTGCAGGATAGAAGTGCCGCTGTCCAATTTGCATAAATTGAATAATAACAAGGCTATGTTCAGAACAGCTCGCCATACAGTGTATTTACAGTGCATTATATGCTAATTTTGTACATGCATTGTGTATCAGAACCGTAAATTGTATGCTAATGAAGTTAGCAAAGTGCTAACAATTAAATCAAGGTTGTACATGCAATGTGTAGAGTCATTGACAAACTTTTTATGGTAATGAATATAACTAATTCTAACATTAAATTCTTAAAATAAATAATGTGTGATAAGGTAATTTAGCTAATGCTAGCATCCACATCCAAAAGAAGGCAAAGTAATAAGTTTAAGCGCTAACATTAAATTATATTATGTAAATTAGCTAATACTAACACTCACTTGTTTACTGAAATGTTTAGCTAATGCTAGCATCCACATCCAAATGGAGGCAATGTAATAAGGTTGTTTAAACAATGCGAACATTGAAACCTATAATGTAATTAAGCTAATGCTAACACTTACAGAAACAAGTATGATATGGTTGTTTAGCTAATGCTAGCATCCATATCCAAATGGAGGCAGTGTAATAAGGTTGTTTAAACAATGCTAACCTAAAAATATGTAATTTAGCTAATGCTAACACTTACATGATTACAGAATCAAGTATGATATGGTTGTTCACTAATGCTACCCTGCTGAAAAAAACAATTAAACCAGCCTAGGCTGGTTGGCTGGTTTTAGCTGGTCGACCAGGCTGGTTTTAGAAGGGTTTTGGCCATTTTCAGGCTGGTTTCCAGCCATTTCCAGCCTGGTCTTAGCTGGTCAGGCTGGGAGATGACCAGCTAAAACCAGCTTGACCAGCTTAGCCAGGCTGTGAGCCCAGCCAAAACCAGCTATGTCCAGCTTAAACCAGGCTGGTCAAGCTGGTTTTAGCTGGATTTAGCTGGTCATTTTCTAAGACCAGCCAACCCGCCTAGGCTGGTTTAAGCTGGATTTTTCAGCAGGGTAGCATTTACATCTGAAGCAATGTAATAAGGTTGTTTAAACAATGCTAACATTAACATGTATAATGTAGTTCAGCTAATGTTAACATCCATGTGTTTACAAAAACAAGTTTGATAGCCCTGCTGAAAAATGCATCTTAAACCAGCCTAGGCTGGCTGGCTGGTTTTAGCTGGTTGACCAGCCTGGTTTTAGAAGGGTTTTGGCCATTTCCAGGCTGGTTTCCAGCCATTTTCAGCCTGGCCTCAGCTGGTCAGGCTGGAAAATGACCAGCCAAATCCAGCTAAAACCAGGTTGACCAGCCTGGTTTAAGCTGGATATAGCTGGTTTTGGCTAGACTCCCAGCTTGGCTAGGCTGGTCAAGCTGGTTTTAGCTGGTCATCTCCCAGCCTGACCAGCTTAGACCAGGCTGGAAATGCCTAAAAACCTGCCTGGAAGTGGCCCAAACCCCTCTAAAAAAAAGACCTGGTCGACCAGCTAAAACCAGCCAACCAGCCTAGGCTGGTTTAAGCTGGATTTTTCAGCAGGGAGATCTATGGCTGTTTGGCTAATGTTAGCATTTACATACAGATAATGGGTAATAAGGTGTTGTAAACAATGCTAAAATTAAAAAATATAATGCAATTCAGCTAATGGTAACACTCATGTGTTTACTAAAACAAGTATGATATGGTAGCTTGGCTAATGTTAGCATCCAAATACAGATGAAGAGCATTGTAATAAGGTTGTTTAAACAATGCTAACATTAAAATTCATTCAATCATTTTCTTTTTGGCTTAGTCCCTTTATTAATCCAGGGTTGCCACAGTGTAATGAACCACCAACTTATCCAGCACGTTTTTACGCAGCGAATGCCTTTCCAGCCGCAACCTATCTCTAGGAAACTAACATTAAAATATATAATGTAATTTAGCTAACTCTAACATACACCTTAAGGTGGCTTAGCTAGTGCTAGTGCATTAAGGCTAGTTAGCCAATGCTAACATTAAAATGTAAACAAACTTTTTAATAAAGTTTCAGTGATTCCAACATTCACACTTTGAAACAAGGACATTTGGCTAATTTAATTGTTGACATGCAAAATAATTACGTTGTTTAGCTAATGCTAATATTCACACAAAAAACAGAAACGATGTTCAACAAGGAAGTTTAATGAATGCTAATGTTAACAGTCAAATGGAAACAATATGCAATAAGGTAGCTCTGCTCATGCTAACAAACAAATAGGTTGCTTTGCTAATGCTAGAGGTCACAAGGAAATGGAAGTAATATATTGCTCCATGAATGTTAACTAACTTTCAAATGGAAACGACATCAATACGGTTGCTCTGCTAATGTTCAAATGAAAACAATCAAACAAATTAGCTAATTTTGGTTATGCTAGTTTTCACCTGCAGATGGAAATGATAGTAGTTTAATGAATGCTAACAGTAAAATTCCAACAGAAAAATGCAGCGCGGTCACTCTGCTGATGCTAATGTTCAAAATCAAACAATATGTAATAAGGTTGTTTTGGTAATACTAGCATTCACCTGCAAACACAAACGATACGCAATAAGGTTGTTTAGTAAATGCTAACATTAACATTCAAATGGAAGCAATTTGATGCTAATGCTGATCCTCGATATAAACAAACTGCAAAATACGCAAACAATATGTGCCACGTTCTTGAAGTGAATGCTAACATTCACACCCAAATGAAAACAATATGATACAATCATCAAGCTAATGCTAACGTTCGCCTGAAAATGAAAACAGAGACATTGAGCTAATGCAAACGGAAATAATAGTGCTAAAATCATCTGTGACAGTGTCTAAAAACTGCCGTACAGTCTTACATCAAACTCAAGTGCACAGTTAGCCTGAGTATGCTAATTGAGACAGCGTTGATGAGCAGGTTCAGGTGTGTTTGATTACAGGCAGATCTGAACTCTGCGGGACAGTAGATCTCCAGGAGTACGTCTGCTCCACGGCATCGTTCAAAAATAGACCGTGATTACCGCCAATGGTGAAGCACATTTGCTGCAGGCTACAGCGTTTGTTAGAAATAAACATCCACTCGCAGGAAAAGCTGCCATTTCCAGAACAAACACATGCACACTTACGACATAAACAAATCAAGCTATTGATTTATCGCCTCATGATTGCTTTAAAAGGATTGTGGAACCACTGATGTATTATAACGTGCATCGAAATGTCCATTTCACATAATGGATCACGAGGTGTTTGAGAGGCTGAATGTTTAGTTCACTGGGAAATGAAAATTGGCTGTTAATTTACTACAAAATGTATGTGATCCGCTGAACTAAACTGCTGTAAAATGCATCAGTCCTGACCTGTCTCCAATAGAGAATGTAATAACAATATATAACAACGAAGACCCTGTACTGTTGCCCACCTTAAAACTTGTTTGCAGAATATACAATATATGGTGTATATACATATACACACACACACACACACACACACACACACACACACACACACACACACACACACACACACACACAAATTTAACTACAAAAATAGCACTCACACACATACACTATGGTAAGGCTGTGCAATTAATTAAAATTGAATCGCAACCGCAATTTGAAACGTTGCCATTAGTTAATTGCAAGAGGCTGCAATGTATATATATATATATATATATATATATACATACATACATACATACATACATACATACATACATACATACATACATATATATATATATATATATATATATATATATATATATATATATATATATATATATATATATATATATATATATATATATATATATAACAAATATAAAATAATAAAATAAAAAAAAAAAATAAAAAAAACAAACAAACAAAAAAACAGGAAAGCACTGACAAGTGTGATTATGGTGTCTGCTGCTTCAGAAGCATTAATAGACAAATTAATATCAAAGAAAAACAGCATTTGTAATATGGGAATATTTTGGTTTTAAAGTCATAAACAACGAATAAAAACAGATCATTTTTAAGAGCTGTCGCAGAATTGTTGCCACGGCTTACAGATTATTGAGCTAAAGCTTGAAGTGAATTAAAATCAGATTGAAGCTTGAATTAAATCACAAATCGCAATATCTGTCAAAAAATATTAAATAAAAATCGCAATTAGATATTTTCCCCAAATCGCACAGCCCTACAATACGGCAAATTTAGTTCATCCAATTCCCCTATAGCGCACATCTTTGGACTGTGGGGGAACCCGGAGCAACCAGAGAAAACCCACGGGGAGAACAGGCAAACTCCACACTGAAATGCCAACTGACCCAGTCGGACTCGAACCAGTGACCTTCTTGCTGTGAGGCAGTCATGCTACCCACTGCGCCACCGTGAGGCCCACAGCAGGTATTAATTTAGTTTTGTCTGTGTGTTTTTTTATACTCTTAATGTCTCCAGTAGCCACCGACTTGCATTTTCTGAATCACCAACAACCTCGGTTTCAGCTAAAAATCTTCTTTACTGTAGAAATAAGTCGTCGCCTACATCTTGGACGGCCTGAGGGAGATTAAATTACCAGCAAATCTTAATTTCTGCTTGATCTCCGCTTTTTAAAGCCAAGCATCTCCTGGTGAGAGGAACACCTTCTCCCCCACCCAGCCTCCAAATCTGGGCCCAAAATCTCTTCTGGTTTCCTGCGAGAGCCACAGCCGGACCATAATGAAGGAGAGAGAGAAAAACAGAGCATGTCAAGAAGAAGAGTCTCACTGCTGAGCGCCATCTGGAAGAGACAACATAGATAAACAAGAACACACACACACACACGCAGGCACGCACACAAATGTAGACATACACACACACACACACAAACACACGCAGGCATGCACGCACGCGCACACACACGCACACACACACACACACACACACAATTAAATACACACAGACATTCATGTAGATATATGCACACTATCAAATACACACACAAACACACAGAAATACACACAAAGACACACACACACACAGACACACACAATATCATATGCACAGACAAAATAACACATGTAGACACGCACACACAAACAAACACACACACACACACACACACAGAGAAACACAAACAAACATGTACATACACACACAAACACAAAACACACATGTAGACACACACAAACTCAACACACACACACACACACACACAATCAAATACACAGACAAACACACACGCACACACTACCAAATGCACACAGACACAAACACACATTTAGATACAAACACAACACAACACACACAAACACACACACACACGCACACAATCAAATACACAGACTAACACATATAGACACACACTATCAAATGCACAAAGACACAAACACACAGACACAAAAACACACACATACACACACAAACCAAATACACATATTCAAACACATGTAGACACACACAAACACACACACACACACACCACATGCATACAAATACACACACATGCAGACAAACAAAAACACAAACAGTCTCACATACACACACACACACACACACACACACACATTCATACAGACACAGATAAACAAATAGGCACTCACACACACACACACACATTTAGACGCACACAAACAACCACACACACACAGAACCAAACAGACACACAAACAACCACACACACAAAGAAACAAACACACACACACACACACACACACACACACACACACACAAGACCACATAAAAAAACATGTAAGCAGAAGCAGTTACACACACACACATTCATACAGACATATAAACAATAAGGCACTCATGTGCACACACACACACACACACACTCACAATCAAACACATGTAAACACACACAAACAAACACACACCTAGAAACACACACACACACACATACAAATACACACACATACAGACACATTAGACCACACAAAAGCACACATAAGCAGTCACACATACATACAGACACACATAAATAAAACAGGCACTCATACACACACACACACACACACACACACAATCAAACAGACACAAACACATTCACACAAACACAAACAAGCAGATACACATAAGTAGTCACACACTCACACACATTCATAAAGACACACATAAACAAACAGACACAAACATATTCACACACACTGACACAAACAGACACACACACACACACGCACACAGACAGACAAAGCCATTGGATTGTCAGGGATTGTGGCTTATCAATTTCCAGCCAGATACAAACACAAAGATGAGAAAACGCACAATAGCAGAAGCCAAACACCAAGCAGAAATGCGGCTTTCCACACAACCACCACCGCCGGCCTCGAGCTGTGATTTCTGACGCTTGTTTTGCACTCTTACTTTTCTTTTTTCTCCTCACAGATCTTTTAGGATTTCAATCTGCCCAAACTTGGGTCCCCCCTCCCCCCAAAACACACACACGGTAAATGGAAAACGCTGAGATCCAGCACACAATCGGGGACAAAATGGGCTGTAAAAATGAGACCTCAATGGCAAATCACACTGCAGACGGAGAGAAAGAATCAGATGGAGGGAAGAGAAAAGAGGATTGTGTGAAGCTGAAAACGCCTGCAGCTTCGAGAGTGGAGCGGACATTGAAGACAAGTTGACATGCGACACCTAGAGAATCCTGAAACAAGAACAAGACACCACCTGAACACTTAAGGGCACTTCGGCTCTAAAACCCTACAGAGGTGATCACTTCCACAAACTTTAGAGGAGAAAATATGTATACATATTATAAATAATCTCATATAGAACAGAGAAATATGTAGACTTACATAGGCAGAAATGTAAATAGAAATGTAAAATATATTAATTTATGCACATTTTATTATGAAAATCATTATCTTAATGAACTTATTACTTAAATTATACTACTTATTATTATATAATTTTGCACATTATTTGATATATTTTATATAATATGTGCTCAACAGAAATGACTGGAGCATTTCAAAGTCTCGACAATCAGCTGGTTTGTCTATATGCTGACATACGAGCGATCCGCTGATGAATCGCAGCTTTAAAACGCTCCAGTGACCCTGTATCTGGGGTTACACTCAGTGAACAGTGGTGAGTTCAGTGAACTGATGACCTTTACGGCCAATCACAGCCATTTCTGTTGAGCACGTTACCATAATGGCAAATCAGCGCTGTTTGAGAACGTGCTGGACAGCGCTCAAATGTTAGCAGAAAATGGACGTTTTTAAAATTCCAGTATTAATTGGTACCCAATTCCAGTATTGTGACAACCCTAAAATTCACAAGCCCAAATTAGAAAAAGCTGAGGATACAGGTAATTGACTGGGCTGCCTGCAGTCTCGACCTGTTTCCAATAGAGAATGTGTGGCGCATTTTGAAGCGAAAAATTAAACAACGAAGATCCTGTACTGTTGCCCACCTTAAGAAGTGTTTGCAGGATATATGACATAAGGTGTATTTCTATATATACATAAATATAGAAAAATAGAAATATAGAAATAAACAAATAAATTAATTAAAATATAAAATAAATGAATAAAATTAACTTATTAAAAATAATATAATATAATATAATATAATATAATCATTGTACATATATACTATAAAAGAAATAAATAATAAAAATGGCTATATTTTTATATACACACAACCCCAAATGAGGAAAAAGTTGAGGATACTGGTACTTGATTGACCCGCCAGCAGTCCTGACCAGTCTCTAATAGAGAATGTGTGGCCCATTTTGAAAAATGCAACAGCAAAGACCCCGTACTGTTGCCCACCTTAATACTTGTTTGCAGGATATATTAAATATGGTGTATATCCATATATAAATGAATTTAGAAATATATAGAAATATAAAAATAAATAAAATTTACTTTATATAATAATATAATGTAATATAATATAATATAATATAATATAATATAATATAATATTCACTTTACATATATATACACTATAAAAGAATAATTATAAAAGATGGATTTATACAACCCCAAATCAGAAAAAGTTGAGGATACAGGTACTTAACTGGCCTGCCTGCAGTCCCGACCTGTCTCCAATAGAGAATAAGCAGCGAATTTTGAAGCAAAATATAGAAATGTATAAATAAATAATATTAACTTAATACATATAATATAATATTCATTGTACATATATACTATAAAACAATAAATATAAAAGATGGATTTAATACTAGGGTTGGGCGATGTCAACCAATTTGGCATCGTACGATGTCTAATGTGAAACATCGTGATGGACGATGGCATCGTCGTCATAGGTGGACGTGAATTAATTATTTTATGGAGAAAACATTAATTCAAAACTAATTAATTACTTGTGGCCTATCTTTTCAACTACCTGACCCGCATGGTCTTTGTTTTACCCATAAACAAATCATAAATAAATGAAGATAACTTGCACACAAATTACCACCTGTCAATCACTTTCAGCAGGAGGTTGGTCGGTAAAAAAGGTGCACAACCAAGAGTTTGTGAGGTTTTCACTAAAATGACTAAGTACAAGTGTAAAATTGAAAGACTGAAGCAGTGTACTGATGCTGTGACACGTTACCTGATAGATTCAAAAGACAGAAGAGTTGTTAGATAAAGACAAGATTATTAAATATCACGTTTAACAACTATAGTGAGATGCGATCCAGTGGTACATCCTTGATAAACTGTCTGACGTGCACTGCTCTCTGAAGCTCATGACAGTGGGTGTGGCTGTGTGTGTGTGTGTGTGTGTGTGTGTGTGTGTGTGTGTGTGTGTGTGTGTGTGTGTGTGTGTGTGTGAGAGAGAGTTCACATTGATGTGCGTTTTCAGCGGACGGAGAACGGGCTGTTCAGAAATGCTAGGTAAAACATGGTGTGGATGTGGATTATTGTCATTCTAAAATGGCATTTAAACACTAAGACGTATAAAACAGGGTAAACAGGGTCTAAGTGTGTATTTTTTGCGAGCGGGTTTGCGACAAAGGTGGGGCGGAGGATGCCGACTCAGCATCGTGTTGTCTATTGGCCATCGGCGACTGGCATCTTCTATCAGCCCAACCCTAATATATACAACCCCAAATCAGAAAAAGTTGAGGATATGGGTCCTTGACTGGCCTGCCTGCAGTCCTGACCTGTCTCCAATAGAGAACATGTGGCGCATTTTGAATTGGTGTCCAATAGAGAATAAGTGGCGCATTTTGAAGCGAAAAAAAGTGACAACGAAAGCCTCGTATTGCTGCCCACCTTAAGACTTGTTTGCAGGATACATAATATATGGTGTATATATATATGAAATAATAAGATAAAACTCATTTCCAGTCATAAAGAAATAGCTTGTTGGTGCATTTACTCTTGATCTAAAGAACTGACCGAGACAAATTCAACTCGTTTTACACTCTATAAACAGATCTATCAATTCTATTTCACTTTCTCAATTGTGTGAAAGACACACACACACACACACACACACACACACACACACACACACACACAAACAGATGAGCTGACCTGTATAATGTTGAGCACTGAGCACTCAGGTGGTTGGTGAGGTGAGGAGTGTTTGACAAATACAGACGGTCGTCAGACAAACTCACACTCACACACACACACTCACACACACACACACACACACACACGCACACACGCGCACACGCACACACGCGCACACGCACACACGCACACACATTAGAGCTATCTTTATGGGGACATCCCTTAGACACACTCCCCTAAGAACAACCCTCACAGGAAACCCTCACATTTTCAAAATACTTCATTCTGTAGGATTTATGAGCCATTTACCTCATGGACACCAAAAAATGTCCCCACAAGGTCAGGCATTGCAATATTTGTGGGGAAATTTGGCCCAGCAATGCACACACACACACACACACACACAATCCAAATCTGAAAATCATGTCACCTGATTTTGTGTATATATTCGGGCTGTTATTGAGGCGAGGAGTTGACTATGTGGCGTCTGCTTTACACAACATCCTCTCACAGCATGAAATTACCCGAGAGATAAAGCGCCGTCATTCATTTTTAATGTCAGAAATGTAATGCATTATGAAGAGTCCGAACACACACACACACACACACACACACACACTCATATATACACAGTCAGAAATGCAGACCTCATTAAGCTGTGCAGGAAACACTCTGATATCCCTGATCTGCCGTGCCACGACACTAATGCCACTAATCGTGTGTCCGGAAAACTGCTGGAGGCCTTCCGGTAACACACACGCACACCGTCCTGCTGTATAAAACATGCACACAAGTCAACAGCGCTGAATGTTGTTGGAAAAACAGGACATCGCATTATTTTGCTTTTCTTCCATATACATACAGTCTTAAAATTATTCAGACACCACCTTTCATTTTTGATATTTTATTCGCCAGTGCGTGCAGGACACTAGAGTTGATTTATGGAAATAAACAAGCAACATATTATACGCAAAAATTATGCATACACTAATAAAAACCAACAGGAAGTGCAACATATCCTGCAGCGAGTCTTGAAAAACCCGAAGGCTGACATCGGTTATGTTTACATGCAACAATTTCTGTCAGTCTGAATGAGCTGAATCTGACTGCAGAGCTGTTTACATGTACTCTAAACAGACTTCCACTTATAAGCGTTTTGTACACGCTCCGATTAAAACTTTTGTGTTTAAGAGAGATTAGGGTCAAGGTGGTTTGTCATTTTTGTATTTTTGAAGCAGGATAGAGTGTCTGACAATAGAAATATTAGCTTTAACCCTTGAAGACCTAGAGGTATTTTGTGGGCACCTAATGGGCCTATATTATTAGGTTTTTTTTAAAGCAGTTTTGTTTTTATTTTAGCAGTCAGCCTCAAGTGTCACATATTTTTTTAAAGGGTCACGAAACACCAAAACACATTTTTTGAGCTGTTGACAGTCGTATATGTGTCCCACACTGCTAAAAACACAATAAGGACACATATATTTCATTAAAAAGTGTAAATTGGTTGTTTTTGCGTTATTTTAAGCAAATTCGTACTTCCGGTTTGAAACGAATTTTTGAAGCTGCGTCACGGTCATGACATAATAGCGTGTATTCCAGCGTGCAGACTGGGCGTCTGTACCAGAGTGTGTCTTATTACGTCTTACAGTGTGTTGCATTGATGCATGAGTAAGGCTTGGTTCAAACCAATCAGCGCGCTCTATTGTGCAACTTCATTAATATTCATTACTGTCAGAGTGTAGACGGCAGAGACGCCACGTTGTGTTGGCAAAACAAGCGTGAAGTGTTGCTTTTATAGTTTGCTGTCGTTAAGTTTCGTTTTCATTTTCTCTCTGTGAGAGCTCAGACTCACGTGTGGATTAACAGTGTACGCGACGATCGACAACAAAAACTTACGTGTCTAAGGAGGATTATTGTTTACCTGAGAGCTGTTCTCATCTGCAAACGCTGAGATCCGGATCCGCTTTAAGTCTCCTCTTAATAAAGACGAGGCTCTAGTTGCTGGTGATTGTCCTGTCTCTACAGATTTGGTAAGTGAGCGACCAGTGCTCTTTGTTTATTCAGTTGTATTTTATTCGTATCAAACAAACTATTGCACCGAGTGTAAACAAGTTAGCACTAACAGTTACAACCAAACTATAACCTCGTGTTGGATTTTGTGACCGGAATAACACACGCGGCTTTCTGACGCTACCTGCCGTGTGCATCTAAGTTTCCGGGAAATGCTGAGTTTTTTTTTCTCTCATTCGCCGTGCGGTATCAAACATTGCATGAAAAATACACGCTTAGAGCAGGTCCTCGAATCAAATATCTCGTGTGTCGCGAGGGACATTAATGAATTCCCTGAATGAAAGAGCCAAACTGCAGTTAAAGTCCACCATTTAATAATCTGGCAAATAATTAGACTACAGATGTCCATGTAAACACAGTCACATTGTCCGCTGTGGTTGTGTGTTTTGACTCGGAAATTCAGCGCGCCCAAATAGACACTCCCACACCAAGCCTCTTTTGTTCCTCCGACACTCCCCCCTAAACAGAGCTGGACACGCCCACTTTTCTGACTTTTTCCAAAGTAGAGGTCTGAAAACACCCTGCTGAAACGAGGGGTTTCATGGCCCTTTAAACAGGAGAACCTGAAGCTTCAATCTGTATAATTTAAAGGTCCCGTCTAAAATATTTTTGGTCCAAAAACATATGAACGGACAGAAAATATTCCAGAATTTTAAGAAAAAGTGTTTTTTTTTTTTTTTTTTTTTAGTGGCATTTTCTAGTTATTTCAAACAAAACCTCATGAATTTTTTTTTCTTTAGAAATACATGCTATGATGTTTTATACTTCCAAAATACATTTTGTCTACATCCACCATTCCCTGAGTAAATTATAGCAATGTTATTCCAAGGCGTTTTTCAGTGGGAAAAAAAACTAGTGCATTTATTTACTGACAATGTATTTGCCCAAAAGTTCTGGGAATGAACTAAACAGAAAGATTCAAAACTAGATTCAATATGGACCATCCTTATGTTTTATGTGCCAGCATGGATATGTTTGACCCTGCTGCTTCCCAACTTTTGCGTTGCAGACAAAAGCCGCACCGCCATTTGCGTGCTTTGAAAACAGCAAGACCAGCACTTCGTCTTTGCTGTGTCACTGTTTTGTCATGTTTCTGTGCTGTTGTGCATGCAAAAGTACTTAGTATGGAGGCCATTTCATGCAAAAACTTTCTTTTTTTGCGTTTTACTTAGCCGTGCGTAAATGTAGCCTATTTTGTAATACTGGTGTAACTACACACATGTAACAACACCAGCAAGTACATCCTGTTGTTACACGATGCACTTACATAATTCTAGTTACAGATGTGTACTTTCTTAGTGTTGTTACCAATGTCCTGTTACACATTTGTACTTACACATACTATTCAGTGGGCTGTTACATGTGTGTAGTTACACCAGTATTACACAAGTAATTACTATGTACCAGTGTGTACATACACTGTAGTTACATACTACTTACACATCTAGTTACCATGTAAGTTCACAGGTATAAGCGACAATATGAAGTGGGACCGATAAAATAAATCAGTTATTAGAGATGAGTTATTGAAACTCTTATGTTTGGAAATGCGTTGATAAAATCTTTGGGAAAAAATTGGGAGAGAAAAAAAACAGGGGGGCTAATAATTCTGACTTCAACTGCATATATTTAAAAATATATATCTTCAATAAAACAATTTATTTAAAGGCACAACCATCACAAAATCTGGTTTCAATTTCACCTTAAAACCAGTCTCCTCTTTCTCAAGTTGCAGGATTTCAACATTCTTACTCAGAAAACCGGATAAAAACACTGATTAACCAGCACCGCATCTGCAAAGCGTACGCATCTGTTTTTAAGCACCGTATATGCACAAAAACATCTGATGACAAGCATCCAAAAACATCTGTTGAATGTCATCCCAGCGTTCACCAGGTGATAATACTGTTAAATCCGGCGAATCTGGGCCTTCGTTAATTAAAACATTCACGTCACGGCAAGAGCTACAAGCGACAGAAGAAGAAGAAGAAGAAAAAAATAAATAGACGCAGCTCTAATCCTGTATTATGAAAACATATAGAAATGTCAGGGCCTGTGGACATGGTTCGGTGGCCAGGCGTCTGGAAAAGTGATTCTCGTTCCCGACTGCAATGATTTCTGCACAAGCCAAACACATTGTACTGCCGCTTTTCTTCTGAGGGATTTGGGAGTTTTAAGTCGGTGGCAGGTGGAAGCAGACGCTCCAAATCTGCCCATGACTGATGGCATGTAATCCCAGTACAGCGAACAGGTTTGCTGCGTCTGGAGACAAACAGGTAAAGATCTGCTTGTCTCGGAGCCACGTCAGGATTTGCTGCGAAATCATTCCGTGTGTTAAAAGTGAAGTGTTGCCTTTTTTTTGTTTGTTTTGGTGTGATGAAATGGCATTTAAATGTAGCGAAACAACTGCAGGTAAGTGATTTTTGAAGAAAGTGGAAACTTACTGTAAAGCTTAGCCAATAGTGTGAGTTTGGGGCAGGGCTTGTCTGTTCCTTTTACCAATAAGAAAACAGTGTTGTTTTTAGAGAAAATTCTAATGATTAATTTTATTTTTATATAGTATTATTATTATTAATATTAGCCGTCATAGATGAAGAAAAACAAAATGAAGATGTTGGAGTGGCCTAGTCAAAGTCCTGACCTGAATCCAATTGAATTGCTATGGTGCAACCTTAAAATGGCATTTCATGCTTAAAAAAAAACCCTCCATTGTGGCTGAATTACAACAATGCTGTACAGTTGATTGGGTCAAAATTTCTCCAAAGTGCTCATGGCAAGCTTTCAAAAATTCTTGATTTGAGTTGTTATTAGGTTTAGGGGGAAAACACTTTTTCACACAGGTCTATTTAGTTTAGTATTTTGTTTTCCTTTAGTAACAACAATCTGTATTGATTAATTTCTATTGAATTTATAATGAAATTGTAAAGCAATCAGAAACTTTATTTACAATATTATTCAGAAATATATATCAAAACATTCCTGCAAGTAAAACACACTTATAATAAAAAAAACATTCAGTGCCACTAGTGGCATACAATTTATGTATCAATGTATATATTTCTAGCATTCTTATATACAGTAGTGCGAAAAATCCACTTCTGAATGGCTGAAGAAAAACAAAATGAAGATGTTGGAGTGGCCTAGTCAAAGTCCTGACCTGAATCCGTATGAGATGCTGTGGCATGACCTTAAAACGGCATTTCATGCTTAAAAACCCTCCATTGTGGCTGAATTACAACAATTCTGCAAAGATGAGTGGGTCAAAATTCCTCCACAGTGCTCATGCAAGCTACTAAAAATGCTTGATTTCTGTTGTTATTAGGTTTAGGAGGCAAACACTTTTTTATACAGTTGAAATTGAATTTGTAATAAAACCGTAAAGCAATCTGAAAATGTATTTACTATATTATTCAATATATCGAAAGATTCATTTAAATAAAACATATTATAATTTTAAAAATGTAATGCCACTATTGGCATAACATTTGTATAATTCTATTATTCTTACAGGGGTGTGGAAAAAGTCTAAATGGCTGAAGAAAAACAAAATGAAGATGTTGGCCTAGTCAAAGTCCTGACCTGAATCCAATTGAGATGCTGTGGCATGACCTTAAAAAGGCTGTTTATTCTCGAAAACCCTCCATTGTGACTGAATTACAACAATTCTGCAAAGATGAGTGGGTGAAAATTCCTCCACAGTGCTCACGGCAAGCTGTGAAAAAGGCTTAATTTAAGTTATTATTAGGTTTAGGAGGCAAACACTTTTCACACAGTTCTATGTAGTTTTGCATTTTGTTTTTCCTTAATAATAAATTGCAATAAAATTTGTAATTAAATTGTAAAGTAATCTGAGAATTTATTTACTATGTTATTCTAAAATACATTGACAAATTAATGCAAGTAAAATACATTTATAATAAAATGAATTTAGTGCCACTAACGGCATAAAATGTATATATTTCTGTCATTCTTATATACTGTACAGTGGTGTGGAAAAAATTCCAATTGTAAATGGCTGAAGAAAAGCAAAATGAATATGTGAATATGACTGGCCTAGTCAAATTCCTGACCTGAATCCAATAGAGTTGCTGTGGCACTACCTTAAAAATTCAGTTTATTCTCGAAAACCCTCTAATGTGGCTGAATTACAACAATTCTGCAAAGATGAGTGGACCAAAATCTCTTTACAGCGCTGTAACAGATTCATGGTAAGCTATCAAAAACGCTTGATTTCAGGCTATTATTAAATACTTAAATCAACCAACTGACATTAATTTGGGGCGAAGATACCAAACAGACCATACAGCAAAAACCAAAAAAAAAAAACTCTTTCTTTTCTCTTGGAAAGAGCTTTTTATATCCTGGCCTTTCACCTGTTTTTCTTGAAATGAATTTTTTTCCTCCTGAGAACTTTATTTCAGCACAAAGACCATTATACCATGCGTTTTTTGTAATTTCTGCAGCTGCGTCTAACAGCCGGCAATAATTAACTCCAGCGTCCGACTACTTAATTCTGCGAATGAATGAATCAGCGTTTGATCATTACGCTCCTGCAGAACACATTCAATCCACAGTCCGCTAATAATGACTCAGCTTTCCTCCGTAATAACATCCATAATGCAAACACACAAAGTTCCTCTTCACCCTCACACACACGCTTTGAGGTGAAACCTGGGCAAAAATCCACCAGAACAAGGATTAATTCACTGCAAAATCTTTCTGACATCACTTACACACACTTCCTTTCGATTAGTGGTAATTATGCTGTAAATAATGTTCGGTTTCTTGGTTTCGCTTCATTAAACCTCAGTGTAAAATGTCTGTGATTTCAATGGTAGAAAAAAAAAAACTGTTAAAATGCAACGGTAAAAATCTGTAACCTATTTAACAATAAGTTTTAGGCAAGCAACGGTCAAACAGGTACAAACAGAATCTTAAGGGTAATCCAGAAGAGTAGTCTGTAAGAGCGAATGATCAGTACAGGATGAGTTACCAGCTGTGTGTGTAATCAGTGAAAATCAGAAACCGGTGTGTGCGAGATGCAAGCTGGGAGTTGTAGTTTGTTAACTTGGAATGTGCGTAGTTCTCCAGCGATTCGCAACCACTAGATCGCTGGTGATTGAAACAGCCTGCTTATGGTTATGTTTGTGTATGTGTAACAGAGTTCAGTTGAGTAGATGTTAGCACTTCAAAACATTGTTGTATTTATTTATTTATTTGATTTTATTTTATTTTTTGCTCTTTTCAAAAGAGGGCGAAGCTACAAATGCCTGTGTGTCAGCATAGTGGCAGATTCAAAAATAAAACTAGTGTTCTATGCTAATGAGGGAGAGATTGATTGTCACTAACGGGCGGGGCTTTCCCCCTATGATGACACGTACAAAGGGAGAATGTCAATCAAAGTGTTTCTGCAGACTGTTTTTGTCAAGTCTGATTATAAAAATGTAGAATTAATACATTTTTACCATTAGAAGCTGATTATATTTACACACTGTTGCTACACTACTGTTTAAACCCCTTATAAAAGAGATTTTTGCATAATAGGTCCCACAGTTTCAGCTAAAAAGCTTTATTAATGCTCTACTGTAGAAAAAAAAAGTTATCTACATATCAAATGGACAGACGGTGAATAAAATAATTGCAATTCCTTTTGGTTGAACGGTTTCTTTAAATATGTCAAATAAATGAAATAGAAAACAGGATGTGTATTGTTTTTGCAGCCCTGAAGTGCAAAGTTTATATGCGATGCAGACATGCTGACGGGTGGAAAAAAAGGAAATGGAAAATGAAGAAATCACAACTTCCACAAAAACACAATGCAAAGGAACAAACCCAGAGCCCTGCATATGAATCACTTCTTTGATTACAACATCACAACGCTCAATTGGCCAACTGTAGGAGTGGCAGCCCCGCCTCCAAGTTAAAAGGGCCAATAGTGTTTTTGTTTACATGCAGATTTGCTCAAAATCTAATCTTAATATTAATATCTAATTTTAATAAATGCATTAAATTGTTCTGACAGCACTGTTAAAAAAATGAGATAAAAATGTTTTAAAAAAATATATTTTCGAAGAAATATCTGATTATAATAAACACACGCGTACTAATATTTTACAAATGTGTTTACATTTAACGGCCACTTTATTAGGTACACCTTACTAGAACCGGGTTGGACCCTTTTGCCTTCAGAACTGCCTTAATGCTTCATGGCAGAAATTCAACAAGGTACTGGAAGTATGGAGATTTTGCTCCATATTGACATGATAGCATCATGTTGCTGCAGATTTGTCAGCTGGACATACATAATGTGAATCTCCCGTTCCACCACATCCCAAAGGTGCTCAATTGGATTGAGTTCTGGTGACTGAGGAGGCCATTTGAGTACAGTGAACCCCTTGTCATGTTAAAGAAACCTGAGATGATTCGTGCTTTATGACATGGTGCGTTATCCTGCTGGAAGTAGCCATCCGAAGATGGGAACACTATGGGATGGACATGGTCAGCAACAATACTCAGGTAGGCTGTGGTGCCGACACGATTCTCAGTTGGTACTAATGGACCCAAAGTGTGGCAAGAAAATATCCCCCACACCATTACACCACCACCACCAGCCTGAACCATTGGTACAAGCAGGATGGATCCATGCTTACAAGTTGATGATGCCAAAATCTGACCTGACCATCCGAATTTTGCAGCAGAAATGGACACCCATCAGACCAGTCAATCTTCTATTGTCCAATTTTGGTGAGCCTGTGTGAACTGTAGCCTCAGTGTCCTGGTCTTAGCTGACTGGAGTGGCCCCCGATGTGGTCTTCTGCTGCTGTAGCCCATCTGCCAAAAAGTGTTGTGTGATCAGAGATGCTCTTCTGTAGACCTGGGTTGTAACGAGTGCTTATTTGAATTACTCTTGCCTTTCTTTCAGCTGGAACCAGTCTGGCCATTTCGGACCATTCTCTGTAAACCCTAGAGATGGTAGTGTGTGAAAATCCCAGTAAATCAGCAGTTTCTGAAATACTCAGACCAGCACGCATGGCACCAACAACCATGCCACGTTCAAATTAACTTAAATCACCTTTCTTCCCGATTCTGATGGCCAGTTTGAACTGCAGCAGATTGTCTTGACCATGCCTACATGCCTAAATGCATTAAGTTCCTGCCATGTGATTGGCTGATTAGAATTATGTGTTAAGAAGCAGTTGGACAGTTGTACCTAATAAAGTGGCCGGCGAGTGTATTTGTTGCGCTTCATCAGAAGGTTGGCCTGATTTATGACACATGAAAGTATTATTTAGTAAATTCTCCGTGCTGTGTTTGTTTTACTCGTCACGTCGCCTCTGATAAGGACTCCTGGGAACGGAGACAATTTGTTACAAATTTAACAATGGCTTTTAAAGGACAAGCAATCGCCTCCAGTTGTCATGACCCATTTGGCACAATAATCAGCACTTTAATTAACAAAGTCAGTTTAGAATATCAATTAGTCTTTTTTTTGCAGTTTTTTGTGTCCTTTTCCTTCCAGAACGAGAGATTTGTGCTGCTGATAATTTGTAGCTGTGGGCCAATAAATCCGCTCATATTAACGTGGCGCCTCCTCCTCGTTTACAGTAATATTGGTGGTTTAATGAGAGCTGAAGCCGAAAGTCTGCCTGAATCGGCTGGAGTTTTTCTGGGATGTGAAAACACCTCGACCTGGTGTGACGTCTCTGTCTCTTCTGTCATCCTCTGTTCATGTTGGGTTTGTTTTTCACACCGCACCGGCGTGACAGATGCACAGAGGAAAACATGCTTGTTTCCGGCACTTGTGTGTTTCGCCGCTCGAAGGAAGAGGAGGTCGGATTTGGAGAATTGGAACGGCTGTCATTCAGTTTCTTCATGACACAGTTTTTTTGTTTATATTTATATTTGTTATATATTTTTTTTTTATATTTTGGATGTGTTATTTATAATAATAATAATAATAATTATTATTATTATTACTACTACTATTATTATTACTACTATTATTATTATAACTATTATTGTTAGTATTACTATTACTGTTATTATTACTATTGTTTTTACTATTAATATTATTATTTTAATACTATTATTATTAATACTGTTTTTATTATTAATATTTGTTATTATATTTTTTACTATTATTATTACTATTATTATTACTGCTTTTATGATTATTATTGTCATTATTATTTTTTATTACTATTATTATTATTATTATTATTATTATTATTATATTACTATTATTACTATTATTATTATTATTATTATTATTATTATTATTACTGATATTATTATTATTATTATTTTATTACTATTATTACCGTTATTATTATTTTTATTATTACTATTTCTATTTTTATTACTGATATTATTATTATTATTACTATTATTATTTTTGGTATTAATGCTATTATTATTATTATTATTATTACTACTTTCATTATGACTATTATTACAGTAATAAAAAGTGGAGCACCCAGGGGAAACCTATGGAAATATATGTTGTTATTATTACTATTATTATTATTATTATTATTAATATTATTATTATTAATAACATTATTAATATTACTGTTATTATTATTATTACCATTAATATTATATTTTACTATTATTATTACTATTATTATTGTTATTATTGTTATTATTAATATTAATATTATTATTATTAATATTATTACTGTTATTATTATTATTATTACTACTATTACTATAATTTTATTATTATTATTATTATTATTATTATTATTTTATTACTATTACAATTATTATTACTGTTATTATTACAATTATTATGTGGGGGAAAGCAGAGCACCCGGAGGAAACCCACGCCAACATGAGGAGAACATGAAAACTCAACACAGAAACGCAGTATTATTATTATTATTATTAATATTAGTTGACAAAAAAAATCCCTAAAACCAACCCATTGATTCCTGTAGCAGCATGACCATTAAAAGTTTCCAAAGAAATCCTTCACTTTTCTTGTTTTTGATCAGAGATGTTCATCTCCAGAGGTCTCTAATGGAGTCAGCAGGCAGATGATTTACAAAAACTCTCAAAAATCAGTATTAGCTAGACACACCATCCACACTTTGGCCTCAAACCTTCCTGTATTGGCCTCTGAGAGATGCATCTGCCAACGCCGGATAAAGTGTTTCCTCCACAAACTTGTTTTCAGAGACTGAATGACACAGAGGACATTCAGAAAGTGTCCCGCTTTTGATAAAACCGACCGAATGCGTGCAGATGCAGATGAGAAGAGTGCAGCGGATTTATTTAAAGCGGGGGTATTCGTGCCCTTGTCCTGTGACCGTGACTTTTGCGCGGTCATCGCTGGAGGAAAAAATAAAAACTCCCCGCTCGGTGCTGGAAAGAGATGAGACGCTCGCCGTCAGCAGGGGTCCGGACCCCCTCAACCAGCTCCACTAATCACACCGGTTACACTGGCATCCCATAACAGGTAACAAGATGCTTTCTTTTGATTCAGTGGTGCCTACAGGGAACACGAAAAGCAGACACAAACACGCTCCAATGCGACTGCGCACGTGCTCGGCTCAAGGACAGGTCGCAGAGACGCAGGTGAGATTGAATCGAGACTAAATTATTGATCAGCGATGAGGAGTTCATGGATCTGTCTGCTATATACTCTCCCTTTGAGACGGAGGAACAAAAAAAAGGAGGGTTTATAGAGTCGAAAGATTGTAAATAAATTGATTGGTGTTGTTGTGAATGAAAACAGCAGGCCTATGTTTCATAATGGATAAATAAATATAACGCTATTCATTCAATTGTTTTGTCCCAAAAGTCTGATTCATTATTAAATGATGCAAGTGACTGCTTACGAATGAATCACTGACTCCAAATGTTAGTAAATAAATGTGGACATGGATATACAAGTATGGAGTTACTGGTTGAATCATTCATTCAAATGATTCATCCCAAATGTCTGATTCACTTGTAAATGAAGGCAGTGACTCTGTAGGAATGAATCAGTGACTCCTTGACTTCAAATAATTCTCAAACAAAATGTGGACATGAAAAAATACAAAACACTATTCACTGAATCATTCATTCAAATGATTCACCAAAAACATTGTTTCATTTATGAATTTATTAGAAGTTTGAGACGAACTGTTCGCTAAATAAAATAATTCGCTAAATAAAATAAATTATTCAGTCGATTTATCCCAAACATCGGATGAATTATTAAATGAAACAAGCTTCTCTTATAAATGAATCAGTGACTCCTTTACTTCAAATATTAGTAAATAAATGTTGACATTAAAAAATAAATGACACTATTCACTGAATCATTCACTCAAATGATTCATCTCAAACATCATAAATGAATCTTTATGGCTGAATCACTAACTCCTTGATTCCAAATATTGGTAAATAACTGTAGACATGGATAAATAAGACACTATTCATTGAATCATTCATTCAACTGCTTCAACTTAAAAGGCTGATTCATTAATAAATTAAGAATATTATTCTATGAATGAATCACTGACGCCTGGACTTCAAATATTTATCATTAAATGTGGGCGTAAATGAGACAATATTCATTAAATCATTCATTCAAACGAATCATTTATAAATGAATTAAAAGTCTGAATCTTTTGAATCATTCAATCACTTGAATTAATTATTAAGTTAATTATGTCATATTTATATATCCAAATAATATAAATGAAACAAGTGACTACTTATGAATGAATCAAACTCCTTGGCTCCAAATATTAGTAAATAAATGTGAACATGATAAATAAATATGACAATATTCCTTACTCGTTCAATGAATTCGTCTCAAACATCTGATTGATTCATAAATCAATCAAATGACTCTATTTGAATGAATCACTAAATCAATGATTCCGTGACTCCAAATATTTAGTAAATAAATGTGGACGTTTATAAATAAATGACACTATTCATTAAATCATTCATTTAAATTAATAATTTATATATGAATTATAAGTTTGAATCATTTGAATTATTCCAAAAATTTGAATTAATGATTCAGTTAATTATGTCATATTTATGTATGCAAACAATATAAATTAAACAAGTGACTCTTTATGAATAAATCATTGTCTCCTTGGCTCCAAATATCAGTACAAATTGTAAACATGATAAATAAATATGACACCATTCGTTATGTTACTCTTTTAATTGATTCGCCCAAACTTCTCATTGATTCATAAATGAATCAAACAATTCTTTATGAATGAATCACTAAATTACTGACTCATTGACTCCCAAATATTAGCCAAATAAATAAATAACAAATCGTTGTATTAATCACTCAATCGATTCTTCCCAAACACCTCATTCACTAATAAATGAAGCAAAATACTCTTTATGAATGAATCACTAATTCAATGACTCCAAAAATTAGTAAGTAAATGTGGATGTGGATAAATAAGACACTATTCATTGTATTATTCATTCGATCCATTTATCCTAAACATCCGATTCATTCATAAATGACTCTTTATGAATGAATCACTAGATTACTGATTCCAAACATTAGTAAATAAATGATTCGTCTCAAACGTCTGATTCATATACAAAGGGTGTTCGAACCCCTTGGATCAAGAACAGGTGGCAGGTGAGATTGAATCGAGACTGAATTATTGATCAGCGATGAGGAGTTCATGGATCCGTCTGCTACATACTCCGCCCTTTGAGACGGGGGAACAAAAAACAGGATTTATAGAGCTGAAAGATTGTGAACGTGTAAACAAAATCGATTGCCGTTGTTGTGAATGAAAACAGCAGGCCTATGTTTGGTTTGGGCTTTCAGTCAAAGCTCTGATCGAAGTCTTAAAACCTATCAGAGAGAGAAAGGTCTTGCCGCTGGGCTCGACAGGGGGGCTCGCCACACCATTAGCCTCTCCACTGCAATTACTTCTGGAGTCGCGCCGTTATTTTTAGTTAGTCACTTTAAGCGCAAGCTTATAGAAGCCATTTAACCCAGCGGGAGTTTTGACCCTCGTACTTGAAGACGGGACGTTGTGGCGGAAATCAAAAGTGCCTCACAAAGCTGGCGTTTGTCTTCTGCTGTCCTCTGGCTAAGCTCTGGTCACTCTCTCAGACAGAGGCTGAGTGACACACAGCGCCGGCGTTTTGTTTAATGAGCTTACAGGGAGATTTCTAATGAGATTTGGTGTGTCGTTGAGGAAAGCGGCCAGCACGGGCCTAATTTGGAGGTTGAATTGAAGCCACAAATCCAGTCCCTTCTCTGCGCGCATGCTGCAAATTGGGGTGGAGTGTGTTAAAAGTGGCTTTGGGAAAGAAACAGCCCAAATGAGAGCTCTGTAGTATCTCATACATCTCTCCGAGATTCAATACAAAGCAACCAGATTTTTGGACTAAGGGACACCTTTAATCTTAATGTTTCAAACTTTGCCAAGCTGAAAATGCTAGTGATTTCAATATGAACCTAATAACTCTTGTTGAATCCAACTGCAAAAGAAAGCACATGGTGGTGATTTTGAACTGAAATTATTTTAAAAAGGATCCATTTGAGCAAAGTTAATCAAAAGCCTATTAGTGTTTCTTGACATTTTGGAATATTTGCCAAAGAGGCTCAGTCCCAAATCTTAAGCTCCCTGAAAAAGCTTTTGTACGAAGCTTCATGAAACACAACTTTTTAGCTCAGAGGCAATTTTCCATATCTCCATACCACTAGGTGGTGATCCGCCAAAACTTTACAGGTAATCTCATGTAGGGATGTGACGATTAACCGATTTCACTATTAACCGCGATTTAATTCGTCACTGTTAATTAATCATAAAGGCTTCTCAACACTGTGTTTCTGCATGGAACAAAACTGCAGCAACTAAACAGTTACAAATAATGGTGCTGATGAGAGCAATCGTGTGGCGAATACCAGCTGAGATTAACCGAGAGTTTTCGGCGAGAGTGCAGAAAGATTAACAGATTAGAGCTTTTATACTGCACGCAGAAGCAGTAGTCAGCACAAGGTGCGAGCGTCGTTGAAGCAGCAGTGGCCCGATAGTTTCGCCACTGGGTCTATTTTTGCCGGTGGATTGATAATGAACAAAAACACATTGAATGAGCAATTTCATCCAATAAATGCATCGATAATATCCACTGATTTTTAGATATTTAATTAAATGAACTTAAACTATTTAATATTTAGTTGGACCTGAACTACAAAAAACGAAATTTAAAACAATTTTAAACTAGTTTTCAACTAGTGGGTTTAGAAATCAATTACTGCAAATAAGCGAGATAACCGTGAAACCGTGATTATTTCTTAGACTATAATCGTACAACCAAAATGTATAATCGTTGCATCACTAACCTCATGTAAAGATTGTCATAACACACAACAAATTTGATCTAAATACAGTTAAGCATTGTAGAGATGTCCTGTCTGATTTGGTGTAGATTGTGTCAAATTTGTTGAACCGTTTGTCTAATCTTGCCTAATCATTGCAGTAATTGTTTGAATTGTTGTATAATAACTACAATTTTGTTACTTTCAACCCAAGATATGTTTATTAATGTCAAGGAACTCTTCTTTTGAAACGTTTACGTGACAACAATGTAGTCAATAAATGAAAGTTGCGTTTTGGTGTGCTTTCAAGCTAGCACTTTTGGTTCGTTTGACATCAGGGTAGTGTGACATCAGTTAGCTAGTGTGAACATGTCTTTTGAACTCGGGTGCGCACCCATGAACCGTACCAGAGTCCGCCTGAATGAGGAGGTCTGGGGTGTAGTTCATGCGAACTCTGGTACGGTTCACTTCTGGTATGAATGCAATCGTACCAAATAATGGAAGTAAACTGTCAACTGCACAACAAGCCATCGTTTTCATAACGTTTATTCGTGTGTGTACCGTACAACCTTTTAGGTACCCTTTGCAAAGGGTACCTAGCACAACAAAAAGGGTACCAAAAGGCAGAGCAAGATGCACAACTAAATGCTATTGGTTTACAGAGATACGTCACTCGCTGATGCAACAAGCCAGGTGAATAAAAACAAAGAAACCGCCATGTTTTAAATACACAGCCGAGACATTATACCATAACAATGTATACAGTTGAAGTCAGAATTATTAGCCCCCTATGATTTTTTTTTTCTTTTTTTAAATATTTCCTAAATGATGTTTAACAGAGCAAGGAAATTTTCACAGTATGTCTGATAATATTTTTTCTTCTGGAGAAAGTCTTATTCGTTTTATTTCAGCTAGAATAAAACCAGTTTTTAATTTTAAAAAAGCCCTTTTAGTTGATATTATTAGCCCTTTTAAGCTATATAATTTTTCGATAGTCTACAAAACAAACCATTGTTAAACAATAACTTGCCTAATTACCCTAATCTGCCTAGTTAACCTAATTAACCTAGTTAAGCCTTTAAATGTCACTTTACACTATATAGAATTGTCTTGTGAAACATTGTCAAATATTATTTACTGTCATCATGACAAAGATAAACTAAATCAGTTATTAGAAATGATTTATTAAAGCTATTATGTTCAGAAATGTGTTGAAAAAAAAATCTTTTCTCCGTTAAACAGAAATTGAGGAAAAAAATAAACAGGGGAGCCAATAATTCTGACTTCAACTGTATATATAATAAAGAGCTATGGTCGTTCTGAGGTTAAACAAACCTTTTCGTCGTTTTGATGAACAGCCACTAAGAAAAGAAGAAAAGCAGAATCGACCCGGTGCCCTGTAGATTTTTTTTACAAGGCCGTCTACAACGTGAGTGCTTTCTCACCTGCTCTCACATCTATATTTTAAATAACTTCTTGAGCTGATGATAATAATGTGCGTGTGATTATTGAAGTGCTTCTGACATCTGATCCTTTCAGAAACGGACAAACGCAAGAGTGACGCACAAGAAAACAAAGAAGAAGACGAAAAACAAAGGGGCAAATGATTATTTCAGCAACCTAAAATATGAATAAACTACCATGTTAAATTATTATCATCACCTTCTGGACTATTATGAACTTGAAACGCAGAATTACTTTCTAACAAGAAGTCACATGTGCTGGTAAAGATTAAAGACACAGATAAGAGGTTTGCACTGACGGTGGGCTTTATTTTGTGTTGTGTTTGAACCCAAATAAGGTCTAAATTTATGCTGTGTGTAGTTTTTTTCTGTAATTGGTAAAATATCGGAGACTGTAGGGGTCTGTATGTGTTCATATATATTGCTTTTATTATTCATTCATTCGTTCATTCATTCGTTCATTCGTTCGTTCGTTCGTTCGTTCGTTCGTTCGTTCATTCATTCATTCATTCATTCGTTCGTTCATTCATTCATTCATTCATTCATTCATTCATTCATTCATTCATTCATTCATTCATTCATTCATTCATTCATTCATTCATTCATTTATTTATTTATTTAATATAATTGCAGATGTTACAGTAGGCTATTTCACCCTACCATTGATCTGCAGTTATAATCAAATCCAGTTCATTAAATAGGTTAGTAATGATCATTCAAACACAAGTATTTATGTGTATAAAGCATCTGTTTTGTGAGAAGTGTTTCTCATATGGTGTGTAAACGACCCGTACAGCTTTACTTTGACAATTTTTCAAGCGAGAATGACGTCGACTGAAACTTTGTCATACATTAATACTCTTTTAGCAGTGGAAACGCAAGCTTAATAAAGTAGACCTGTACAGACCTGTACCATACTGTACCACTCAGTGGAAACGGGCCATAAGCTGCTATATGTAGGCTACTATATAACAGTCTATAATCACTAAAAATCCAATTTATGACTGATTTTGAAGAAACTAATTTGAGACAGAGCTAGTATTTCGAACAGATATATCTGAGAGGTCCTGTGGGTACTACAAATACTCATAACACATTTATTTAAAATCCCGAGAAGCATCTAACACATATTTCTACTCATAAAAAAGGTGTTTTTTTTTTTGTCTTGTCAAATAACCTTGATTCCTAGAACAGCGGTGAAGAAGTTCTCAACCCTGAAAACCCCATAATCACCTCAGATTCAAATTTCTCACACTAAAACCCTGAGCAGGTCTGAGAGGAAACACAATATATTGTGGATTACGCTGAAGTATCATCCACCCCCAGACCAATAAAAGCTTTACCGCAGGAAAACTTTACAGAAGTTTGAAGCTCTACTTTTCGTAACAGAAAGCTGTCAAATTTCCGCACTTTAGTGAGGGACGTTTTTTTATTGGTGACTATACAAATGAATGCAGTGGCAGAACATTCAAAAGCAAGCCATTATTATTACTACTGCAAATGCACAACAGCAGCAGATTCAACTTTACGATGCTTGGAAGAGTAACCAATCCACCCCAAAATAAAAACAAGCCTAAAATCAGAGAAAACAAAGGAGGGAAGTTAGCTGCTTCCTCAATGTCCCAGAATATGCAAACAAACACCCAACTCATGATCAGAGTCTACAAATAAACTAGCTTAGTAGGCCTTAAAATGACAAATTTTGCAGATTAGCATGCAAACAAGCTAATCTCACTCATTCACACTTCCAGATAGAGCATCTGAAAATGAAAAATGCTTAGCCGTGTGTTATCCTAGCACCATTAGCACGTGTAAGCTGCTTATTGGAGCAAAAAGATCATTCATAATGCTTCCTGAAGCTCTCCCTACTAAAAAAAAAAAACAGCTTAAACCAACCTAAGCTGGTTGGCTGGTTTTAGCTGGTTGACCAGCCTGGTTTTAGAGGGGTTTTGGCCACTTCCAGGCTGGTTTCCAGCCATTTCCATCCTGGTCTTAGCTGGTCAGGCTTGAAAATAACCAGCTAAAACCAGTAGGGCTTCAAAAGCTAATCACAATAGTTAAAGGTCTGAAGAGCAACAAAGCTAACCTTACATGCTAACACCTTAACTATGAACCTGGAACTTTTTAAGAAGAGGTTGGCAACTAGCTAATCTCACCCATTTGCCTTTCCTAACCGAGCATCTAGAAAAGAAAAATGCTTATTTGCCATTTAGCCGTGTGTTAGCTTAACGCCAGCAACATGCTAGAGCTGCATTGTGGAGCCAAAAGATCATTTATAACGCTTACTGAAGCCCTTCAAAAGCTAATCAAAATAAGAGCTGAACAGCAATGGAGCTAAGCTCAAACACATGCTAACACCAAAGCAGGAACTGTTTGAGAGGTTAGCAAACAAGCTAATCTCACCCATTTTCCTTTCCCGACAGAGCATCTGCAAAAGGAAGTTGCTTATTTCCCATTTAGCCATGTGTTAGCTTTGCACCAGCAACATGCTAGAGCTAACTAAAAGATCATTCATAATGCTTCCTGAAGCCCTTCTAAAGCTAATCACAATAATTAAAGGTCTGAACAGCAATGAAGCTAACTTCAAACTCATGCTACCGCACAGCTATGAAGCCGGAACTGTTTGAGAAGAGGTTGGAAAACTAGCTAATCTCACCCATTTTTTTTCCTAACAGAGCATCTGCAAAAGAAAAATGCTTATTTCCCATTTAAGCAATATGTGTTAGCTTAGAGCCAACAACATGCGAGAGCTAGCCAGAAGATCATTCATAATGCTTCCTGAAGCCCTTCTAAAGCTAATCACAATAATTAAAGGTCTGAACAGCAACGAAGCTAACCTCAAACACATGCTAACACCTTAGCTATGCAGCAGGAACTGCTTGAGAAGAGGTTTCGTGTGTTAAACCATGTGGTGTCGCATCAAAAACAGGGCGGCGTGTTTTTTTTAGCGTCTGTTAACGGTCGCTAGTGTGTGTTTAGACATGTTTATGGGGTCTGCGGCACAGACTGTGATGTCATTTGCTTAAAGGCAGCCATTTGTTTGAGTTAAAAGTCAGGAAAGGAGTCCACAGAGGCTGGAGCTTTTGCTAAACGCTAAATCTGAACTCTGGGATACCGCCTAAAGGCAAAGACCTGGAATGGGAAATACACGAAAGCAAAGAGCAAATCTCACACATCAAAGCGACACCAAGCTACTTCTGTACTCAATGCTCTTTCACTAACAAAAACAGTACCATGGTATTACCAAGCACTTGTGAAGCCCATACAAAGCTAAAAAATAGAGCATTGTGAAGAATTTAGATGTTATTTTATTAATTATACCAGTCTGGCCATGCTTTTATTTACGCTTGTATGTGTATGCTTCATGTCATTTCCTCTTTAAAAAAAAAAAAACATAATTGTACCATGGTATTTACCAAAATAGGCCATGCTACTGCTATGTTTTTGGACTTTGGACATATTCAAGAATACAGCAGCATTTTGACATTCCTAGCTCATACTACTCAATAATCAGAAGAGCAGCAATAATTTGACCATGTTAAAATTCTAAAACCATGTTTTTTCAACATATACCATGATGAAGCTTTTTATTTTTTTTTTTTACATATACCACAGTTGTGCCATGCTTTGAGACATGGAGCCATGTTATTACAATAACAACACTAGATTTGTTGTACCATTTCTTACAAAAATACTTTTGTAAAAAGTATTTTTTTAATAGTATAACCTTTTTAGTAGTATATCTTAATTTGTTTTTTTTTATAAAAATATATTTTTTAATCTAGATTAAAATGGCTCATTTGTTTAATCATTTCTTTAATATTATTATTATTATAATTATTTTATTTAATTATTGATTTTTTTTCTCTTTGCCTTTTGCTGCTATACTTGTCTACTGATACATTTGTCTTTGCTCTTTTTTGTTTACGTTTGTATGTTCATTAAAATCAATAAACAAAAAATAAAAATAAAAATGGCTCATCTGTATTCTACCGAAGGCATTCAGAATATGTTTGCTACGCAAATAATGACTAAAAGTGTTTGAGAACGGGTTTCTCAAGCCAGGTGGCGCATTAGACCAGGGGCTCATCTCCTGTTTCCAAAATGCATCACAAACTGTTTGAGAAACTGTTCTACTATGATAATTGGTGATGAAAATAAATGATGTTCAATAAGATGTGCTTGTTTTTACTAACTGTTTATTCAGTCAAACATGAATTTTGAACTGTAGGCCTAAACTATAAACTGTGATTTTTGATCACCTTTATCCGTCTAAAGTCATAACTGAACTAAACACAAATGGAATTAAGACATGTGGAGTATGCAGATATTAGAGGCACTATTGAAGTAAACACCGCAATCAAACTATTACCGTCATGTAGGCCATATTTTCCGACAAGATCCACACACGCGTGTCAGTGAAGAATCGTTCACACAAACACACACACACGCATTGCAAAAAACTGACATTTTTTCTTTCCATTTAGCGTGTGTTATTAACTCCATAACACTCTCACCAGTCCTTACTCCTTATTTGCGTCTAATATCCCAGTTTGTCACGGGGGCATAAATAAAATGTTCATGAGTGAATGTGAAACTGCCGAACTGCAGTTAAAGTCACCCAAAAACTACAGGAAATTCTTACATGAAAGCACTTCACGTAAACACCTTAATTATATTATTGTCTATTAAGGCAAATAACTAGATTACTGATGTCCATGTAAGCATAGTCAGTGGTGTCTTCGAGTAAGGGAAAGATCCAGAAGGGCATCCTGCTGATTTGATTCAGAAGGGCACTTTTTTGTCAGACGGCTCACCGGTCAGGTATACATCCGCACTAAAATATTAAGGTGAAAGTCATCATAGCTTGCGTAGAATAGACCTAGCTCCCAACCCAACTTTGAGAATAGATTAACGGTCATATTTTTTTTAATCACGCGATAAGAGTCTTGCATTAACGCCAATAAGTCAAAATTAGCCCCTTCTGTAAACTTTAGTTTTTTCAAATATTTCCCAAATTAGCAAGAAATTTTTCACAGTATTTCCTATAATATTTTTTCTTCTGGAGAAGGTACTATTTGTTTTATTTCGGCTAGAAAAAAAAGAGTTTTTTTAAATTTTTTTAAAGCCATTTTAAGGTCAATGTTATTAGCCCCTTAAGCTATATTTGTTTTCGACTGTCTACAGAACAAACCATCGTTAAACAATGACTTGCCTAATTACCTTAACTTGCCTAATGAACCTAGTCAAGCCGTTAAATGTCACTTTAAGCTGTATAGAAGTGTCTTGAAAAATATCAGACAAATATTATTGACTGTCATCATGGCAAAGATAAAATAAATCAGTTATTAGAAATAAGTTATTAAAACTATCATGTTCAGAATTGTGCTGAAAAAAATCTAATAAACAGACATTGTGGGAAAAAATATACAGGGGGGCTAATAATTCTGACAACTGTTTATAAAGAAATACCTTTAATTGAATACCACACAACGCCATCACTGTACCACAACAGATTGAGTAAACAGGTACAAACAGGACAGACATGAGAAATGTGTGTTTATATAAAGAGGCAGGGGTCAGTGTGGTGGAGTCTCGACCCAGATGAGTCAGATGTGTGTGTGTGTGTGTGTGTGTGTGTGTGTGCGTGTGTGTGTCCGCTCAGATCAGGCTACACGAATTCAGACGTCTGGATTTACGGTGAAGACACACAGCTGAAATGACACCATCAGAGAAGCACACATCTGAGAAAGATCCTGAGCCCGAGGCGGCGACGGAAAATACAAACACAGAGCATGACAAAAGACTGAAAACGAGAAGGGAAGTGAAACCGTGGGGATGTGAGGAAACAAAAAAAATTAGGTGAATAACTTGAATACAACGCAACACAGCCAGAAGGAAGTGTTTTTGACTCATTTACGGGCTTTCCTGTCATTTAAAGCCAAAGTGTGTATCATTTTTGGATGTTGAAATCCTTTATTCTGTCGCTTTTTAAACATGCAAAGATGAGTATAAGATGGGCGGCACGGTGCCTCAGTGGTTAGCACCGTCACCTCACAGCAAGAAGGTTGCTGGTTCGATTCCCGGCTGGAGTTTGCATGTTCTCCCTGTGTTGGCGTGGGTTTCCTCCGGGTGCTCCGGTTTACCCCACAGTCCAAAGACATGCGCTATAGGTGAATTGGATGAACTAAATTGGCTCTAGTGTATGAGTTTGTGTGTGTGTGTATGGGTGTTTCCAAGTACTGGGTTGCAGCTGGATGGCCATCCGTTGCATAAAACATATGCCAGAATAATTGGCGGTTAATTCCGCTGTGGTTACCCTTGTTAAACAAAGACTAAACCAAAGGAAAATGAATGAATGAAGGTTTCGCCAGATTTATTGCAGATCAGACGGGGTATCGGACATGTTAAAAAGTAAGCTATTCATGGATAAGTACTTACTAGAGATGCAAACCGTTTCAAAGGATTCAGATCAATTTGGTGAACTGGTTCGACAGGCTCCTTTAGAAGATTCGATATAAAAGAACTATTTGCTTGCGATCGGCCATCACCGCTGAGAGAAGCGAACTTTATGGGCCACAGAAAGTTGTCATTTCCTCTCGATGACCTAGCTATTGCAACTGACACTTCGCTAAGCCCCGCCCTCCTTAGTTACTGTTGCTACGCCTGTCAAGCTTTCATCCCTGCAACGTCTATTACAATGTGTATGCGCCAGTGTCAGAGCTTCCCAGGGATATAATTAGTCATTTTTGGCGAACAGGTGAGATATTCGAAAAAGCCAGACAAAAAAGGACTGCAGTATGCATTACAGGGGTATTTTCACCACATAAGGAACCGAATAGGAAATAACTGAATCAAAATTGAAGCTAGCTTAGCCTAGCCGCCTCAAACCCTGAGCATTCAACAGCTTAAATCATGCACAGCAGGAGAAGTGAAATACAAAAATAATCTAATAATAGCAAATTAAACTGTGATTTCTCTATTTTAGCCAAAAAGCCTGATAGATTAATGTTGTGCAATGCAATATAGCTTTACTAACCAACGAGGAAACACGCATGGTCAGTGCTTCTACATCATTTATTCATAGAAAGAGCAGCCAGAAAGGGGAAACTGATGGATTTGTGCTGAATATTAGCATCATTTACCCATAACTATGTACAGTACCTATAACTGTCAGTGTGTTTGTGTGCTCTTTATACAGATTCTATTCTAATTTGCAGTTATGTGGAAGAAATAAATCAATTGAAATGCAGATTAAAGTATAAATAGCAGAAGTGAACAGATAGATTTTCCCCACCAGCAAAGACTAATCCGACACCAAATATAAAAGCAGACACTAACCCGCTATAACATCGTCACCAATGACTAAGGCCTCGTTTACACTAATGCGTCGTTTTAAAACGCATAAGTTTTGCTACGGTTACGCCATCTGTCCACACTGCGCCGGAGTTTTCGAGCGCCGAAAACGGAGCATTTTGGAAACGCTGGAGAGGCCGTTTTCATTCTAAAACGCTGCTGCTCCGTCTCAGTGTGGATGGGGGAAAACGGAGACATCTGAAAATGGAGGCGGGGCTGCAGACATTCTGATTGGGGCTTTTCCTCAATTTTAAGTAGTCTACACACAGTTCAGTCCCGCATCCTCTCCTTGTAAGTTCAGACTTCGCAAATTTGATATGGAAAACAGACCCTCGAGAACATGTCCAGTAAATCTTCAAAGGGAACAGTGTACTTTACAACCTTATTCACATCACCCTGGCTACGTTGTTTCACTTCCTCAACAATAAAATTTAAACCTGATATAAGGAACATTAAAAGAATTGAAGGAATTTTCATTTTTATATTAACAACTTAACAGACAGCAGAAATGCTGAGGTGCCGTGAGGTGTCTTCACTGTATGCATATTTATAATAAAACAGAGCTTATATAACATCACTGCCTCCTTTCATTTTTATTGAAAATACCAAACGTATCCTCTGCTTTGTTGAATGTCAGTTTTAATAATCAATAATGGCCATTATGAAAGTATAACACATAATAAATGTATACATTGTAGGACATAAAGGCAAGCGATCAGTCAATATAAAGAATGTACGTGGTTACATTAATCATTAACTTATCTTTGCGCTCAGTCAAAACAAGTTACCTGAGAACAAGTAATAGATTCAAAAGACCAAAGTCGGGGAATATGTCGTTAGATATAGACAACAAGATTACACTCTTAATAGAAACGGTTCTATATAGAACCAAAAATGGTTCTATCAAGCGCTTCATAAATGGAACCCCAAAAAGCTTCCAAATAGAACCATTTTAATGGTTCATTAAATAGAACCCCAAATGGTTCTTCGAATTCAAGTTAGATGGTTCTATTTAGAACCATTTAAGGGTTCTTTATTTAGGTAGCAGTGCAGCACTCGTGCCCGCACCGAGTATGTATGCGCGCAGCAGGCCAGAGTCACGGTGGCAGGCTAGATTGACCATCAGGCCACCGGGAAAGGTCCCGGTTCTCCCTATGGCCAGTCCATCCCTGGATATTATTAAAACCTTTTAAAGCCAAAAATATTTTAATAATCCATAGATGAAAGATCAGGTGTTATTTATAAAGGACACAAATATGCAGGCTAAATGTATTTGAAATATTAAACCTTTAAGTATATATATATATATATATATATATATATATATATATATATATATATATATATATATATATATATATATATATATATATATATATATATATATATTGTGTGAATGATGAAGCTGTGGTGGACTTTTCCTTTCGAAAAATTAACCGTCACTCTCGAGGCTCTTCACCACCTGTCCACGACGATGATAATTAGTTTTAAATAAATTATTAAATCATAAAAACATGGTACTGCACAGTCTAAATAAATAAACTGGTTATTTTATTTATTTCACAAAAAAATTGGTTAAAAATGTTAAATATTAAGTATATATAAAATATAAGTTATATGCTAATGTGCAAACCTAAATGAAAAAAATCCCACCATACTCTACACTGATAACGTTTTTGACCACAGCATTCATTTTATTAGGTTTTGACTCAAAAAGCTTTGTATATCTGTGTTATAGCTTATAATTATTTTATAATCTTTACTAGATAATTATGTTATGAATCAAAAACTATAGAACCATTTTAATCAAAAAGGTTCTTTGCACTCAAAGGGTTCTAAATAGAACCATTTTTTGGGTAAAAGGTTCTACTGCCCAAGTATAGAACCTCAAGGTTCTATATAGAACCTCTGGGAACCTTTTTTTTTTTTTTAGAGTGTAGTTAAATATCACGTTTAGCAAATATAGTGAGATTATATCCAGCGGGAGATGCTTGATAAGCAGTCCGCCTAGCACAGCTCTCATCTGGGTAGAAATACTGCAGCGCTTGCCCGAGAGTGTGTGTTTGGTGAAGTGATGTGTGTTTTCAGTGTGGATGGAGAGCTGTTCTGAAACGCTGAGTGAAATGCTAGTGTGGACGCAGATCATTTTAATTCTAAAACGCCGTTTTAAAACTAAAACGCACTAGTGTAAACGGGGCTTAAATCTCCAAAAGATGGATGAAAATGAATTGTATCTCAGACATGGACATCATAAATTACTGAAAAACAGCTGCGGATGAAGTATATTGATCGCAAGTGCTCAGATTGGGATCACATCTCTGTTTTGTTCTGTTGATATGTAATTTCAAATATTTGTAGCCTTAAACAGATGGAAATATGACTGCTATGGCGAGGGCTTAACGAAGCAGTGCTCATAATATAGAGCGAAAAAGAAAAGAAAAGGACTGCTCGGAAGCATAACTTGTTTGTATTTTTGTAGGAAACACCGTTTAGATCTGTTTAGGGTAAGAGGTGTGTGAGTTATTGCCGTCAGTTAATCACTGAATGTGTCAGAAATATCGAAAGCAAAACTAACTTAACTCCGCTCCTTTAGCGCCCCTCACACAGCGTGATCCACGCTGGCATTTCTCCTCTTGAGTTTTGGGTTTTGAAAAGGAAAACATTCCACACCCCTGTCCAAACTTTAAGGATACCGGGTGTCAGATTTACACAATCCATATGCATAACGCTTTGGCCTGTTTCCCTCGCTCGAAATCTTGACAGAGCTCCTGCGCGTAGCTACGGTTGCTAAGCCATGATTGGTGGGTGGCGGTTTTTGGGTGTGGCTTAGCGAAGGGTCAGTTATGTCATGTTTATCTTGTGCTATCTGTCTGCCTTGATTACAGTGTTATAGTGTTTATAGCGGTGTCAGTCCTGTTGATCTTAGTCTTTCTGATTCTGCTGATCACAGATATTCAGTAATAATGGAAGCAAAGATGCTGTGAATTCGTTAGAGGTGCTAATCTTTCACCTGTATTGTGTTAGATTTCTTGGGTATGCAGTTGCTGTGGCGGAAGCAACGGAGTTGTGAATTTGTTTGTTTTTTTCTTACATGCGAGTTGTTTTACATTAGAAAATAGAAGAGTGCTTTTTTGTTTGTGTTTTAAGTGAGGCGTCGTAGATTTTGACATTCATTAGGTGGATGGATGGTTGGGACTTGACATGAGTGGGAAGATGGATGGATGGTTGAGATTTGATATGGATGGATGATGGATGGAATTTGACATCCATTGATGGACAGATGGATGCATGATGGATGGATAATAGTTACACTAATAGACGAATAATGAGATAGAATGGATGGATGGGATTTGACATTTATTATTGGATGGATGGATGGATGGATGGATGGGACTTGACATTCATTAATGGATGGATGGATGGATGGGATTTGACATTCATTAATGGATGGATGGATGGATGGATGGGATTTGACATTCATTAATGGATGGATGGATGGGATTTGACATTCATTAATGGATGGATGGATGGATGGATGGATGGATAGATGGCAGGATTTGACATTCATGAATTGTGGATGAATGAATTGATGGTTGGTTGGAGGGATGGGATTTGACAGGCGGATGGGGGAAATTTGACATTCATTAATGGGTGGATGGAATGGGATTTGGTATGGATGGATGGATGGATGGATGGATGGTTGGATGGATGGATGGTTGGATGGATGGGTGGATGGATGGGTGGGTGGGTGGATGGATGGATGGATGGATGGTTGGATGGATGGTTGGATGGATGGATGGTTGGATGGATGGATGGTTGGATGGATGGGTGGGTGGATGGATGGATGGATGGATGGTTGGATGGATGGATGGTTGGATGGATGGATGGATGGTTGGGATTTGATATGGGTGGATGGATGGTTAAGATTTGATATGGATGGATAATGGATGGATGGAATTTAACATTCATTGATGGATGGGTGGATAAATGGATGGAATTTGACATTCATTGATGAATAGAAGGATGGATGAATGATAGTTAGACTAATAGGTGAATTATGAGATAGAATGGATGGATAAACAGACAATACATTTAATAGTACAATAGACAGTTTACGGTACTTAATATGTTAATTCAACTTATTTGGGATGGGTGGATGGATATACCTATTAGAACTATTTATTTGATACTTATAATTATATTAGATATTTTAGTTTTATATGAAATTCAGCATTTTTTACACACTACAAGAAATGCTTTTCTCACTTGGTTTTTGTATTGTTTCTATTCCAAATATCGCAAAATTCTTTGAAAAAATAAAATATGAAAAAAATCAATGCTTGTTTAAAAAAACAAAAATCACTTAATTTTGACAATTTTTCTGAAAACAAAACCATATTTTTCTTGTCCAGTTTTGAGATATTTGGACTAAAAACAAGACAAAAGTTCATAAGAAATTATTATTTCATATTTTATATATAGACACATGTGGTTTATGTGCGCTTAAAACATCTACAGTTCTTTACTTGTACTATTCCACAAATAAATCTTACCTGCTTTTTTAATAAAACGAAATGTATTACAATAATTTATTAGTTTGAATAAATGAATTTTGAAAACCGGATTATTCAAATAAAATCAAACAGTTACTGATAAAATATGCGCTTGAGTGCATGAATATTATCCGTTTCATTTAAGACCTCCAAAAATCCATCACATTAAGTGTTTATGTAAAATGGCAAGAATTAAACATGCATTTAATATCCACAAGCATTACTGCTACATTTAGGCCTTCTTTGAGCATTTGCACAACTCTTCTTTTTTCCTTTTTTTTTTAAACCCCAGAAACGGAAAGTGCAGGAAGGAAGAGAGTCGGTTTCAGAGGTCAGGAAGCAAAACAACAAACAGCAAATGAAAGGCTGCTGGTCTGGGATCAGCACCTCTCTGACTGTCTACTTCAGGCACATTGCTGGAATTCCTGGCTCCAGATCAGCGCTGGAATGTTTCCTCCGAGAGTCCCAAAGCAGAGCGAGTCTCTCCTCCAGCAGAGTCACCTCCAAACACTCGGACACGTCCCGCCTAGAGCTGACACCATTATCAAATCTGCCAGACCATTAACTGCTTAACAAATAGTGATTATGGCCAATAACTGGCTGGTTTGGGTCTCTGGCAATTAATCATCTGTTTTGGGCCTTTGTCAATTATTCATCTTTTTGTCGATTAATCTGTTTCAGGCCTTTGCAGATTTATCATCTGTTTTGTCGATTGATTGTCTTTATGTCGATTAATCGAAGACCTTTTCATGCTAGTCCGCTGTTTTGGGCCCTTATCGATTATTTGTCTTTTATCGATTAATCTCCTGTTTCGAGCTTCCTCATGCAGCAGCTATGCACTAATAAAGCTCTTTGTGTATTTAAAATTTCCTTTTTTAATTTTACCACGTCATATAAAAACATACACACTTGTTTGAGGACACCGAACTTGCAGTTTTCAACGATGCGTCTGTAAAGTGCTGCGCAGCTGCAGACAGAAAAAAGGTCGCCTAGTTTCTGCTTTTACTCACCCCGAAAATGCTCTGTTTGCATGATTTGATTAATATCATCGTATCCAAATACTTTATAAATAATATTTAAAACATTGTCCGGTGTTTATTGTTTTTAGAAAATATCTAAAATCTTTTTTTTTCAGAGAGGCTTTTGAAAAATTTAAGTTTATTATGGTTTTAAAACAGTTTGATATAGTACCTAATTGTTATAGCTAGCCTTTTTTTAGTTTTATATTGGTTTATTTATTTAAAGTGATTTTATTATATCGGATATTTGTAATTCTTTAAATTATTTCAATATAGCTTAGGCTATTTTATATAGATATGACACTATTGTTTTGAGCCTACAAAAGTGAACACGAAATTTGTAAAGTTTAATGTCTTTCTGTTGTATTCATATAGTGTATTATCTCCAAAATAAATAAAAACATTAAAAAAATAAAAGAAAAAAGCCGCGCGGCATCAACAGAGCTGTGGGAGCGCTCTTTTCCTCGGTCTCACACACACATACAGGCATCTAAACGCGCACAAACACACATTTTAAACTTGACAAAAACTCTCGAAAACCTTTCCTGTTTATTGTGTCTTTAATAGGGTGTAAAGATTATTATGCGTTATTGAAACATCAAGGAGGACGCAGCAAAGAAAAGTCACTTATAAATTAAAACTACTTTATTATTTTATGCAACAGCCTTACATTTAAAAGAGAAACATAAGGGCGATCATATGCAAAAAGACCCCAGCCTATAATTTGTTCCAGATGTTTTCTTTCCCTTATTTGTTATGTGTTTGGCGCATGTACTGGTGTGCGATCGGAAAACTGTGCCCGCCTCTCCTTTCACTCCGCCCCGAAGCCCCGGCTGGCCCTCTTTGGCCCAAGGTATTCGGCGGGCCGAAAAAGGCCGGCCGCTGGCCCCAAGAAAGCCCCAATTTGGCCTGATTAGGCCCCGGAAGTGACAGTGGAAACGCGACTTGCCTTGGCTCGCCCTGGCTTGCTCGCTTTAGGCGTGGAAACGCGGCTATTCAGGACCTTTTCTTTTGAATGATGTGAGCTAAGAGTGCAACGCAATCTTACGGCAATTCGTAACTTTTTGATTTAGTGGCTACGCACAACGAAGTTTAGGCAGGTTTGTTGCTAAGAATGCGCACGCACAAACACACACACACAAGACGTGTGCAGGACAGGGCAGGCGGAGCGACTCCCTTCAGATTTAACACGCATGATCACGTTCAACAAATTTGCTTAATCTAAGCGTTCTAACGTATGGCTGTATTTCACAAGGATTCTGACGCAACAAAGCAAAGCAGACACTTGCATGTAAGGGGGAAACACATCAAACTTTATGAAACATTGGAGGGCACATGCTGAAAGGCAGAGGAAGGCGCTGTCTTTGACAGCTCGCGACTTCATCTGGCACTTTGAGTATATTTACATGGACACCAATACTCAGATTTTAATATGATTAAGATAATGCTCTTATTAAGAGTTTACCATGTAAGCAATTTTTGATTATCTTAAAGGACCACCAAGTCATGAAATGCAGAGGTGTTTCTTTCCGTTCACCATGCGGTATCAAACTCCATTAAAACAAAAGTCGAAAGTTAAAAATGAAACACCCGATATAGCATGAAACTCTAGAGGAAACGCTGTAAAGCCTGGTGATGTGACATTAATTGTTTTATACTGAAACTTGTCTTCAAAAAGTGCTTCCTTGGTCTTATCCATATTTCTTTGCATGTTGAACACACGTCGACCACAACAGGAGGAAAAAAAAACTGCAACTGCGTCAATTGCATTATTTTTTTTTAACGAGTTAAATATTTCAAATTAATCGCATGTGTTAACGCACAAATTTTGACAGCACTAATATATATATATATATATATATATATATATATATATATATATATATATATATATATATATATATATATATATATATATATATATATATATAATATATATATATATATATATAATATATATATATATATATATAATATATATATATATATATATATATATATATATATATATATATATATATATATATATATATATATATATCAGGGCTCAACAATAAGGACTGCCCGATGGCCCGAGGCCAGCATGTGAGATGCTCGGGACAGTAGACAGGATAGTTACTGGCCCGATCTGGCCACTGATAGTTTAATGTGCCTGTGACTATTTGTCAATTGCGTGCAAAAACAGTCAGAATTGAGAAAAAGTTTGTGTTTTTAAGCCTTTAAATGCCAACTTTTCGGTGTTGTGGGCAAATTATTTTTTTTCGTAACAACCAGTACAACAAAGAGACAGCAACATGGCGGCAACATCAAGTGATGATGCTAAAGGAAAACATTTGTTTCTATTGTCTTGGAAGCAGACATTTATGAGGGTACGCCACGACTAAAAAAAATGAAGTGATGTTTTGTACAGTTTGCCATCAGTTTGGCAGGTCAGCCATCTTTTGTTTTGCAATAAAATACCTGCACATTTTGCTACTTTTGTGTGCAAAACACTTTGAATTTTGCTCATTATACATTTATTAAAAAATTTTTAATAATTAAATTCTAGATTTACGAACATTTTGACACATTTCTTTTCTAAATTTGTGGCTAAGGAATAACTATTAACTTTTTTTTGGTAGGGCCAGTGAAAATATTGGCTGGGCAAGTAAAAATCTAAATCTACTGGTCCGATAGGGCCAGTAGAAAAAATCCTTAGCTTTAAACCCTGTATATATATATATTAAATGGTTATTGGATTGTTATTTAATCATTGCGACAGCCAGCAGCAGAAGCAGAAAACACACATCTCAGTCCAGCTCATTCATCGCCATCATCAGAGGTGTCGCATATGAAGGTCACGACCCCATAAAACAGTAAGATTAGAGAACTCATTACTTAACAATGGCTTCACTTACAGATGAGTCGCAGGTCTGTTCTGTTTCTGAATGAAAAAGAAAGTGATTAACCTTATTATCTTTTCTAACTGATGTCAAAGTCACGGACACAACATGTTTATTAATATATGTATTTTCAAATAATATATTAATCAACATATTTATTTATTATATTTTATATATGTTATATTTTATACATAGAATTACCATTTCAACTAATATTATTGTAAAATTAATATAAAAAATACAATTGTTCTATTGAAATATATATTTTTTGTATTATTTAAATGCATGTATTTTTTTTTATCTGCGTAATTATATTATACTAATTTACCTAGATATTTATTAAGATATATACAAAGGTAAATTCACATCTTTTGCTTTAATAAATGTATATAACATAATATATAATAATGCAGTTTTCCATCTATTGTTTAATTTTCCATCTATCATCATACCTACACAGACACATTTGTATCTCAGCTACAACATTTCTCGCAATATATATTTTTAAATAATTCAATATACACCTAAAGATTGTGCTGAGTTTTGCACATCTCACATTTGCCACTTCCTATGCATTTACAAAACTGCAATTTTCCCCATTCGCTCTATATTTCATTAATAATTGAGCACAGATCCCATACAGTCCATAATGCAAAACCATATATTTAATAAAAAAGCCGCATTTAAGGAAACTCTGAGACTGAGCTGCTCTTTTCAGCAGGGAAACGGGAAAAACAACAGCGTTCCCATGATACCACACCGTGCTTTAAAACACGCTGGAAATACTGTGTGAACCAGTTCTGCTTTTCTTTGACTGCCTTTCACACTTGAGTCCAAGGAAAGCCACCGTAAAGCCTCGGATTAATGTCGAAAATAAAATATTGCAACCACCTCCTCCTTTGGCAGGCGTTCGGACTCCTCACAGACTCCTTTTTCGCTCAGGTTGGTGTGACCTTGCTTTCCAGCTGTTTGGCAGATTCCTGACCCCTCACTCATGCGTTTCTGCCTCCGCCGGGACTCGTCTTTTCTTTAATTAAGGCGAGACACTAAAGGCAAAAGCTATTTTTATGCACCTGTCGATTCTGAGCTTTGGGTTTTCATGAAGTGCTTTTTTTAGTCTTATGTAAAAGAATATCTAAAATACATGTTTAAGTGTTTGTTTTAAGCAGAATTAGTGCACGTTTCATAAGCCAAATTTCAAAGTTGTTTTAAAGAGCAGGTCATACACTACCTGACAAAAGTCTTGTCATCGATCCCAGTTGTAAGAGCAACAAATTATTTCTAATGGATCATTTGGAAAATGGCAGAAGGTAGATTTATCTGATGAATTATCTGTTTAACTGCATCCCAATCATCACAAATACTGCAGAAGACGTATTGGAACCTGCATGGACCCAACGTTGGCACAGAAATCAGTCAAGTTTGGTGAAGGAAAAATCATGGTTTTAGGTTACGATCAGTATAGGGTGTGCGAGAAATCTGCCTGAGGTATCAAGACATTTGTGCTGCCCATTACAGATTACAAACTACAGGAGAGGGCAAATAGCGCTCCTTCTCATACTTCAGGAACTTTGATGCGGAGGCTGAAAGCAAAGAAGGTGAAGATGCTCCAGGATTGGCCAGCCCAGTTACCAGACATGAACATTATTGAGCATGCCTGGGGTGAGATGGAGGAAGTATTGAAGATGCTTTCTTTGCCATTCCACATGACTTTATTAATAAGTAATTTGAGTCATTGCGGAGATGTATGGATGCAGTCCTCCAAGCTCATGGGAGTCAGAAACAATATTCATTCTTTTTTCACTGCGCCATGACTTTATATTCTATACTCTATTTTGTCTAAGCAAAGTCAGACCTTACTGTCCTAATTAAATAATTTAAAAAATGGCATGATCATATTTTATTGTGGTAAAATAAGCATAATCTAGAGGCTTTTGCCTTTCATATAAGCCACTTCAAATACCAAATGATCAACTAGAACAGGGGTTCTCAACCTTTTTCACTTCGAGGCCCACCTTTTTCCAAAAATATTTTGAAGGCCCAAACTGACTGTCTAGCAAAAATTATTATTTTAAAGCTTTATTTTTTAGCAAAACATTTCTTTTGTCTTCTATCATTTCCTTACTTTTATACATCATTTTATAATAAAAACTTAAAATATTGTATATATATATATATTTATTTATATATATATATATATATATATATATATATATATATATATTTATATATATATATATATATATATATTTATTTTTATATATATATATATATATATATATATATATATATATATATATATTTATATATATATATATATATATATTTATTTTTATATATATATATATATATATATATATATATATATATATATATATATATATATATATATATATATATATATATATATTAGGGCTGTCAAAAATAGCGCGTTAACGCAGCAGAATAGTGAACGAACCTCCCGGTCCTAACTTTCATCCGCTAACCGGTCACTTTCGGGTTGAGGATGGCGTGATTTCGTTTGCCTAGAGCCCCAGTTCACCTTGCTCTGGTTCTGAGTGTGTTTAACGTGCCAAGAAATTTGGATCAGACCAAGGACGCGGTTTAATAAAATATTTATTTAAAAAAAAAAACACACAGACAGGTTCAAAGTTCCTGAATTCTTTACTTCAATTATTCTTTGAAACTGCAGAGTATTTGGGCCTTTTCTTCAATAAAGGAACCTGACAGGACTACAAGAGATGGCAAAAACACTGCTGCTTCTTCTTTGAATTAGACTGACATCTATTCATCTTTTTATCTATAACCTACCTTTAAATGTAAAATACAGTAGAAAACCCTCTAAATCTGTTGAAACACATCGATCTGAAGGCTCAGGTTTGGTTTGTAGCTGGACATTATTGGAGTTCGCTGACAGGAACAGTGAACAGTTGTTCACTACTGAAACACCAACGAGTCTCGCTAGATCCTCCTGTACAGAAGCAAGTCAGTTATAAAACTGCTCGCAAGACGTTAATTAGGACTTTGCGGATATTTTAAAGTGTTCACACAAAGAGAGCACGAATAGTTTGTGAATCAACAGGCTTGTGTGACTCCGACACAGTACGAGTTCAGACGTGAGGCACTCACAAGCTGGTTATTATAACTCAAAACTAGAGATATATCGGCGGCCATATCGTTATCGGCCGATAAATGCTATTTTTAAGATTATTGTTATCGGTCCGATAGATTTTTGGATGGATGGATATATAGATGGATGTTTGTTTGCTTGTTTGGATGGACGGATGTTTATACATTTCAAACAACATTTTGAATGACAGAGGTATTAGTTCATACTTGATTTTTCTAATTATGACAATTATAGATATAACATTTTATTCCTCCAACAGCTGTGAAAGTTTTTATGAATTATGAAGCTGTAAAAACCTTCGATTCTATAGCAAAAAAATAATAATTTAACCCGGCTTCATCCAACGTTCAGATATTTGTGCTAGGAATGTATGCAAATTAGCATATATTTTATGAAATATTGCTTTATTTGCATATATTTAAATCATAACATTTGAAAAAAACATGTACTATAACAAATCTATGCAATTTTTACATCCAATCAATCAACTAGGGAAGAACGGAGAGAACTATTAGTCAATTTTCTCCCCATTCGCCAGCAGTGTCTTGTCTTAATTAGAGAGTTTTCTTCTCCTCAGTGCGCTCAGAAAGCTCAGAAACATCACCCACGTCGCCATCGCATCTCCAGAAGTGTAGTGTTGGTAATTAAAGCCAATCTGTGTCTGTTTGGAGACTGAACAAGACATTACTCAGACGGGTAGAAATGAATTACACCCTTCAGCGCCCATTGAACTCCTGGCTGGAATAACGAAGAAGACGACGACGAAACAAAGGTGAAGGAACGGCAATGTCACGCGCATCAGGAGCATCTATCATTTTGCACTTATCCGTCTGACTGAAACGGGTTCAAGCGTAAAATCTCGCAGCGCGCAAAGATAAATAAAGCATGCATCAGTTCACCTGAGCTTATGAAATAATATCCCAAACCCAGCTGGGAGTTAAACATTTTGGCAGGTTTAATATACCATCAAAACCTCGGACGGGTTGGAGTTTTCACAAGCTGACAATGCACTTTTTGGAGTGTTTTTTCATTTATGGTGACAAATCATAAATTAGGGCTGCACTGATACGGATATTTTGATGAAAAATTAATAACTGGCCAATAAGATCAATAATAAAACCTGAAATACATTTACACAATATTCCCTTTTGTGTTTAAAAAAGGTTTGTGTACAGACAACAACAACAAAAAGAGATTAGAAATATTATGCCAGACCATTAGGTGGCGATGTAAACAAACACTACATGTCTGCGCATATACAGTCATGCAGTCTGCTACTGTTGTTTGGGTTGATAAGTACTTTAATATAGCTACAGACTAAATACGTAATGTTAATAATGATGTGTCATGTTTTCGTAGTTTACATGGAGACAATATCAATGTCGCTTTTGAAAACTTCGGCTTTAGCAAACACTTAAGAGCTCATTTTACTAGCTAAATTGTGATTTTCAAATTCTGATTATTAATAATGAAATACATTTATTTAAAAAGCCATCTGCATTAAGTGTCCAATCTGGTGTTGATATTTTTAATCTCTACAATTAATTTAAATATAATCAAGCTAACAAAAAAAAAAAACATCAACTGAGTTTCACAATTATTTTGGTAAATTATATCTTTATTAGATGTTTGGATGGATGTTTGTAATGATGTATGTTTGTTTGGATGGATTCATGTTTAGATGAATGTTTGTTTGTTTGGATGGATTCATGTTTAGATGAATGTTTGTTTGGATGGATGGATTCATGTTTAGATGAATGTTTGTTTGGATGGATGGATGGATGGATGGATGGATGCATGTTTGGATGAATGTATTTATGTTTGTTTAGATGGATGAATGTATCTTTGTTTAGATGGATGGATGCTTGTTTGCTGATTGATGTTTGAATGGGTGTGTGCTTGGATGGATGGATGGATGGATGGATGGATGGATGTTTTTATGTTTTGATGGATGGATGGATGGATGGATGGATGGATTAATGTTTGTATGGGTGTATGCTTGGATGGATGGAAGTTGGGATGGATGCATGTTTGGATGAATGTATCTTTGTTTAGATGGATGAATGTATCTTTGTTTAGATGGATGGATGGATGGGTGGATGCTTGTTTGCTGATTGATGTTTGAATGGGTGTGTGCTTGGATGGATGGATGAACGGATGGATGTTTGTTTGTATGGATGGATGCATGTATGTTTGAATGGATGGATGGATGGATGTATGTATGTTTGTTTGTTTGTTTGTTTGTTTGTTTGTTTGTTTGCTTGTTTGGGTGGATGTATGCTTGCTTAGATGTATGCATGTTTGCTAGGATGGATGGATGAATGGATGCATGGTTGGATGGATGGATGGATGGATGCAAGTATGTTTGGATGAATGAATGGATGGATGGATGGATGGATGGATGGATGCAAGTATGTTTGGATGGATGGATGCATGTTTGGATGAATGCAAGTTTGTTTGTTTGGATGAATGCAAGTTTGTTTGTTTGGATGAATGAATGTTTGGATGGATGGATGTTTGAATGGATGGATGGACGAATATATGTTGGGTGGTTGGATAAAGCATGGATGGATGTAAGTATGTTTGGATGGATGTTTCGATGGATGGGTGTTTGTATGTATGGATGGATGGATGAATGTTTGTTTGTATGGATAGCTGGACGTTTGGGTGGATATATGTTTGGATAGATGGATGCTTTGATGCATGCATGTTTGGATGTATGTTTGGATGGATGGATAGCACATGTATGTTTGGATGGATGTATGCTTTGATGGACGGATGTTTGTATAAATAGATGGGTGTGTGGATCAATGATTAGATGGAAGTTTGGATGGATGGATGCTATCAGGCACATGAGCACATTCATTAAACTATATTAAATTCATTCAACAAATCTGACTGCAGTTTAGTAGCTGAAAGGATTATCAAAATAACCCCCAGATGCAAAGAGACACATCAGAGTCTGTCAAAAATCAACAGAGCTCCTGCGAGCACCAATGGTACACTATTTAAGTTTGGTCCTCTTGAATTACGCCACTCAACCAGAGTTTCCAACACAGACAGAAACAGCTTGTGCCTGAAAACGTCCAACAAAAGGGTGTGTTTGGAATTGGTGGCGTTGGAGTGGAAGCCGACTGGATTTTCCACTATAACAGTCAAAGACCTGGCGCTTTCCCAGAAGCAGGCGAGTCTTAGACTAATTAAGGCTGTCAACGGAGCCTCTCTTTTATTCTCCGACCGGGTTTAATCCCCACTTGCCCCATTTGCTCCCCGCCTGGGCTCAGTCCAAAAATCTCTCTCTGTACAGTAGTGTGTTTCTGTGCGTTTGACACGGCTCCGTCTGGAGAGGGAAGAGCTGTAAATGTTACGCCACCGTCTTGATAGCGTGTTATGCTTGTAACGAGACTCTTTGAAGCAAAAGCCGGAGATCTTGTTCTCCTGCGGGCGAAGGTTTTGTGTGCATGTGCAAAAGTCCCTCCCACGCATTCCAGCGTCTTATTTTTCCCTTGAACATTGACTTCTTTTTTTTCTCTTTTTCAGCCCAGAATTTGTCTGCGTGACCAGAGCGAAGCTGAGGAAATGGTTTTGTGCCCATCAGCAGATGGCATGGGAAGTAGTGATATTGTTTTATTGAGACAGGGCTGGGAGATATGGCAAAATGTAATCTCAAATCTTTTGATATTGAAGTTATTGATGATTTCGATATACGAATAGTTTAAGGGATAGTTCGGCCAAAAATGGAAATTTACTCACTATTTACTCTCTCTCATCTGGTTTAAACCTTAATGAGTTTTTTTGTTCTGCTGAAAACTCAATGCAGGTTGGGGGGTGTTTATGTGGTAGAATATGGTACCAAGTTATTAAGAACAGGCAGAGGTGGGTAGTAACGAATTACGTTTACTTCATTACATTTACTTGAGTAAAATTGTTAGGTAACGTGTACTTTGAGTACAATAAAAATGTCTGCCTTTACTCAAGTAAACTATTAGAGAAAAATCATTACTCTTACTTCGCTACGTTTGGCGGCGTTCCTCTATTACTGCCAAGTAATAATAAATATCATCCATATATCTTGTTTGCAAATATCACGAGTTTATACTGTGGTCCCGCCATGTCGCCATCTGTGATTCTAAGAAAGACGGTCACGTTGTCTGTGCAGTGAGTTTATCGCAAGTTCAGTCTCCAATTTTACTCTAAGACGTCAACAAGAATAGTTTGATAATGCTATTCACGCTGTACATCGAACTGACATTGCAACATATACATGAATTCCAACTCCATCCTGAAAAAACACAATGGTAAGTGTCAAAATTATGCCAATTTGAACCTTATTAATGATAACTAGCGGATAACTAAAGGAACTTCTGATTAATAGAATATGTATAAGTCATTCACACTGTTAACCATCAAAAATATAATTTTTAAACAATATTTTTTTACATATATATATATATATATATATATATATATATATATATATATATATATATATATATATATATATATATATACACACACACACACACACACAAGTTTACCCAAGTCCGTGACAAGTCCGAGTCCAATAAAACTGGACTAGAGTCCAGACTCGAGTCCAAGTTCCAGTACCCTAACACTAATTAGCACTGCAGTATAAATATATTTATTCCTATAAAAACACCACATAGTATGGCTTCAAGCAGTGTTTCTCAACTGGTGGGTTGGGTCGCGGAAACATTTTCAAAGGGTGGTCAAAAAAACAACAAGTTTCATTTTTTACTTATTTTGCGTATATCAGACTTTTATTTTGAAATGCGCTTGCGACAACCGTACCTTTTGACATGTGAAATGTCATTTAATTATAGCAACAAATATGTCGAAGCGCAAGTACAACCCCGTAAAGTATGGATTTACATATACTGACGACAAAAAAAGGCTTAAAACCTCATTGTGTCATATGTAGTGAGGTGCTCTCACAAGAGAGCATGAAACCTTCTAAATTAAAACAACATTTAGAAACCAAACATCACAGTTGCAAGGACAAACCTGTGAACTATTTTCAAAGACTTCAATAGCTGAGGGCATCACAAAAGTGCCTAACATCTTCATGTTCAGAACAAGTACAGGCACTCCGCGCATCTTACTGTGCTTACCGTGTAGCAAAGGCCAAGAAAGCCCACACAATAGCAGAAGAGCTTTAATTTGCTGGTTTGTTCTGTTCACCAGGATCACTGTTTTATTAACAGTCCAGTTAAGTAAATGGTAACTGAACTTTTTCTTACCCTAACCACTGTTTACAGTATTTGTCGTTTTTACTTTGTAATATTTCTATAATTTTATATATTTTATTAAATGACAGCAATAAAATATTGTTTACTTGTAAGTCTTGGTGATTTGCTTATGATTTATCTGCCACTACTTGTGTATGTTAACAAATAAATACAAATGAATTGTAATTCCTAAAACTATATTATAGTTCCTAAAATTTTGGGTTGCGGCTTGATGACCATGTAAACATGTGGGTCCCATGGCTAACCCAGTTGAGAACCCCTGGCTTAAAGAATGCACACCATATATATTGCATTTAATCTTATCATTTGATTAGCTTAAGCAGTGGTTCTCAAACTGTAGTACGTGTACCACTAGTGGTACGCGGGCTTACTTCTAGTGGTACGCGGAGGAATCAGAGTAATGAAATAAATAAATGGCCAAGGACCTCAATACATTACAGATATGCTGACTGAATACAAACCTAACAGATCACTCAGATCTTTAGGATCATATAAACTAGAAGTTCCAAGAGCTCAATCAAAGCAGGGTGAATCTGCCTTCAGCCACTATGCCCCTCGCTGCTGGAATCAGCTTCCAGAAATGATCAGATGTGCTCCAACATTAGGCACATTCAAATCAAGACTGAAAACACATCTGTTTAGCTGTGCCTTTACTGAATGAGCACTGTGCTGCGTCCGACAGATAGCACTATTATGTTTTTCGTTTTCTTTTTCATTCTTTTATAACCTATTTTAACTCATTGTAATTTGTTTTTATCTGTTTTTATTAATTTTTATTGTCTGCATTTTATTTTCCTAAACTTGTCTTTTTTATTCCTGTTTATGTAAAGCACTTTATATTGCCACTGTGTATGAAATGTGCTATATAAATAAACTTGCCTTGCCTTAATGAAAGAAAAAATTAATACAATTTTAAATCATCTGATGCGTACAAGAAAACTGATGTGATCGATATTGGCTGTTCTCTAAAGCCTCTGATCAAATTGCTGTGCTTAGAATATTTACTTTAGTGCATCGCATCATCAGCTGCTAAAAAGCAATCCAATTGACGCAGAACTAGAAAAAGAGGTGCGTGGTGCTTGCAGAGCAGATACACGCTAGAGCAGTGGGGTCCCCAAACCTCGGACCACAGAACAACATCAGCCTATAGATCAATTAGCACCGGGCCGCACAAAAAAAAAAACATTAATTATTTAAGTTTTATTTATTATCTGAGTGCGAACGATCTTTTATTTTGAAAATTCTTTTTTTATTGAAAAATGACCGTATTCTCTGGTTACATCTCAGTCCCTTGAGCGCCAAAATTTAACCCACAGGCTAGCAAAATGAGTAAGAACTGCAGCACGACGCGATTGCGTATTCCAGGCGTGCCCAGTTGAAAACATCTTAACTTTTCAGAATGCTGCACTGCGTGTCACGTGACAAGAACTGACTGATCAGCTTCAAATTTTGTATGGAATATAATTTCATAAGACTAATTATCTTAGACAAACGCTGAACACCCAAACACTGCAGTGCTTTTTAAGTGCAGCAATGTTTTGTCAGCTTGACATCCTCTGAGAAAAACGGGTTCTCTACCAATCTACACCATTTAATGTTTAGATTTCAAAACGTTTTACAAATATGTCAAATGTTCATACAACATATATTTCAAAATGTAGCAAAAACTATAAATATGACTGTCTCGTTTCGAACTGTGCAGTGCTGTAGCTGCTTAATCAGGCCAACTACGCTACTTTATTTCAATGCTGGTCACTATAGTGGTACTTGGAGAGACAATTTATTTCTGAGGTGGTACTTGGTGAAAAAAGTTTGAGAACCACTGAGCTTGAAGAGTTTCTATCTCCTTTATACTCCTTTGCTACGATAGCCTGATGTCTTTACTCCAGTGATGCATGAGTGTATATTATACTCCAGTATGAATGAAACATATTACATTTCATGCGTGTTCACTACAGGCTATTTTGAATTAGAAAATGAATCGGTAAGATCATATTTCTCTCTAAAGCTACAGGACTTTTTTTGTGTCTCTCAGTGGACGCACATGAATTATCATCACTGATATCGTCACTGCAATAAACAGCAGAAAATGCTGTGGTGTAGCTTTAAGTCCATATTGGCGATCCCTAATGGAAAGAGCGGGGAAGATGGATGACGGCGCAGAGCGGTGAATGTAAAGCCCGGCGGGCGGCACACATCTGCAGCCAGCTGTTGATTAGCAAGCGTGAGAATGAATGCGATCTCACCTTATGGCCATCGTTTCCCATGATGCTGTTGTAATCTGATGTAACTCGGCCCGTACGGGGCTCAGGGGGATTTAAAGCTACTCTCTTGACTTTCACACGTTGCAGGGATGCCATGATAACCAGATTAAACCAAAGATACGACTGGCACAAGCACACAAGGCCTGGAGACAATGAGATGATCGGAGTGTAGAGTTGAAAAGAAAAATTCATTATACAATTATGGCTGGGTTGCCAGGTCCCAGAGAAAAAAAATCTAGCTCAAAACCAGGCACAAAATCTGCACAAAAACTAAATGTTTTTTAGCATATCTATCTCCAGCCAATCCTAGTTGACTCCCATTAAACATTAACATTAGGATTTTGTTTATTCCTTGCCTATATACACAATTAAAATCAGAGGTATTATCCCTTCTGAATTATGCAACGTCATGTAACGTCATCATCAACTGCCAAAGTTTAGTTCCAAAACTCAAAACCGCAAGAATTGAGGACGCGTGAATTTCCCGGATGTATTCTTAATATCAAGGAAGCATCGATACAGACTTGAGTGTAAAATTTGCTCGTAAAAGTAAACAATACCATGAAAATCTTAATAAAGGCATAAACAATATTTGTCAACCTTCGCATTTTACCCAGAATTCTCCTGTATTTTACAATTACATCCCACTATTTTCCGTATTTTCCTGTATTTTTAATCTTTCTATGAAGGGTGGCAATAAACATTAAAGAGCTGATCCTCCCTATGCGCAACCCATACCACCAAACCACCAAGGGACGCCTCTTGCTCTTAAATCTGAATCTGTTCTGTGCTTTCATTTTATTTAGACATAAAAATACTTGGAAATAAATATAAAAATGGTGCGATTTCCTTCCTTTTCATTACAGGCGCCCTTGCCCCTATGCAATCGCCAAAACAGTCAGTTCATGTATTGGTGCGTGACTGTCAGCTGACGTGCTCCATGTTGATAAATAGATGGATTCCCAAACGGATTCTGTACACGCGATTTGAAACAGAGCTAAAGTGGACACTTTGGATTTTGGGTGTGTGTTTTCACAGACATAATAATAATAATAATAATAATAGCATCCCAATGTTCACAGGTATAGCATAAACACATTAAAGTGTTTATTTGCTGAAATTCATATTACAAATAGTTTTATTTATATTGTGCAACTTTTTGTTTTTATGCATAGTATATATTGTGAAAAGCGGAAAAACAATAAATCCTTGTATGAATGCTGTAATGTTTAAATTATTTTCCGTTAAAACATGCATAAAGGTCATGTGACCATCAGGACGAACGCAGCATCTATATATTATATGGAAGCAGCTAGCTTTCTGCAACTCTCACATGGTCGCCCACTGAAGCTAAGCAAAGCTGCGCCCGGTCAGTACCTAAATGTGAGACCACATGGGAAAGCTAGGTTGTTGCCAGAAGTGTTGTTAGTGAGACCAGCAGGAGGCGCTCTCCTTGCGGTCTGTGTGGGTCCCAATGCCCCAGTATATTGATGGGGACTCTATACTGCTATAAGGGGCCGATTAATATTGACCTTAATCTTTTTTAAAAATTCAAAACTGTTTTTATTCTATCTGAAATAAATCAAATAAGACTTTCTCCAGAAGAAAAAATATTATAGGAAATACTGTAAAAAGTGCTCTGTTTAACATCCTTTAGGAAATTCAGAGAAGGGCGAATAATTCATCTGTATATAGTATGAGCATATCTAATTAAATGATATGTATTTTTCTCCCCTTATGATAATATTTTGTAATTTTCGTAAATTTTTATTTTTTAGCTCTTTTCAATTTTGGCACTTGATGCACAGTTATTGCGTTTAAAATGTGAGCTATAAATAACTCACCACAATAAGCTGACACAACCATTGATTTATATTCATATTGCATAACACTTTTCACATTATACATTGTTTCGAATCAGCTTTATGGAAAAGCAAGCTGTTTTTATGCCTCACAGTCACATCTAGCAGCTTAGAGATTTATCAGATTAAAATGCTTTTCAATAAAATAGTTTTTGCCCTATAAGATACTGCACGCATCTTTACGCAATAACTGCAAAACTGCATTTTCTGACCCATGACAATCTTCCTGAATGCTCGTTTTGTCTGCGCACGGGCATCGATGTGCAATTAATCAGACATGTCAAACACAATTAACCTGTCTTCGAGTTCCCGATGTAAGTGAAACCTCTTCTAGGTTGTGAAATGACATCAGACGTGCCGCTCGTGCAGTCTGTCCTTCACTCGCTCTTTCAGCAGCGCTTACGTTGCCAGATATTTATGATAATGATCAATAGACATTAGTACAAGGATGTATTTTCAATTGTCTACAAATTACAGATGCATTATATAATGTTCCTCAAAAACAATCCGCTCTGTAATATTTCCATGCACATAATACAGCATTTTTAGCCTTTTTTTTTTTTGTGGATCCTTGTGAATAGAATCATTTAGAATACAAAACCTTTTTAAAAAAAGCATGAGAAAGAAATGGTTTCTTTAATTATTTTATTACTCTTCTTCTTAAATTACTCTGGCTCTGTGCATGTTAGAATGTATGTCCATGAACTGAAATATGGTTCCTCGCGATTAAATGTTGTTAATGTGATGCTGTCACATGTAAATCAAAGGGAAAGCCGCATGTCAGAGCTAGAGATACAATAATTAACTGATTTCACTATTAACCGTGCTTTAATTTGTCATGGTTAATTAATCGTAAAGGCTTCTCGACAGGGCGTCTCTGTTACATGGAACGAAACTGCTGCAGCTAAACAAAGTTATGCCAACGGTTTAATGTTCCGAGCTTATATACTAAGGCTAATACTTACACACACTAGATTAACTATTGCTGAGGCAAAGAGCAGCAGGCCGTTCACATAAAACATCTTTTCCATGCTCGAGTACGTTACTTTCAATGGAGGTGCTCGGCTATATGATTATTCCTCAGACTATAATCAAACAACCAAAATCTATAATCGTTGCATGCATCCCTAGTCAGAGCATGTGAACGCACATTGGACTCACATGGGACAGGAAGTTATGACCAGCAAATTAAGTCTTGTTTCTTAAACGTAAGACTCTGGTATGACCACTAATTATGTCCACTGTCCGACTAGACCAGCATACAATTGATTGCACCTTGGAATGCAAACATTCGATAAATTGTGTTGTTTGTACCCATTTCTTCAAAAACTAATCCATTTGAGTAAATGAAGCAATTTGAGTACTGTAAAACCCAATAAGTTAGGGCAACTCAAACCATTTGAGGAAACTAGGGTTGTTGGATACCATTAATTTGTCTTAAGATACTATGCCAGCTGAAGTATCACGATACTAAGTAGTATTGCGATACTGTAATTCATAACTCAAATTATAAAGACCACTGTCAGCAATACTGTTTTACATGTTATAACAGGACTTGAATTTAATTCATTCCCTTATTTTTGAAAAAAAGTATTATTTGCACGTCCCTTCACCTAAAACTCATTCTTTTTGTTTATTTTGTAGATAACTGACCCACAAAAAATACATTAAAATAAACATACAAATCATACCAAATTAAATTGGTTACAAAAATAGCATTTGTCCAACAAAATTAGGCTTTATGAGGTGGTCAAAAACCGTTTTAATGTTTCCTGTTGCTGTTTTGGGTTTTTCATCTATTGTATTTTTCCAGTCTTATCAGGTAACCATCCAAAGTAATTCAGAATTTCACTTTGTGGGTCGTTCTTTTAAAGAGATTGTCACGATTGTTATAGCTACTAAATCATATTGAGAGGAATAGAAATCAACCGATTCACATGTGCGTTTGAAACGCCAGAAAACTTGCAACCTTAAAGGTCTCCACAAACTATTAAAATAAAATGGTTTATTGTTGCACAAACATGTGAGCATTTTATTGACTTTTCCACATCCAACATTATCTATTGTAGATAGACCGTTAATGACAATACTATCATTTATAAACTACAGTGGCACCGCCAGTATTTTGGAGCCAGAGTATGGCGATACTACCATAGTACCAGTAAATCATGCAACCCTAGAAGACGCTACAAACCATTTGAGTTTAAAAAAAACAAATCTATATGAGTACTGTGAACTTACTCCATTTAAGTAATGAGGTATCTAATGAACTCATTACCTTCAACACTGAGTTCAAAACTCTTTTCAAATGAGTAGAATTAACTTTCAGTCAATTAAGTTAACTACACTCAATTCATTTGATAAAGATGACTGTTGGGTTTTACAGTGTAGGTATGTAAAAAAAAAGCACTGTTTATTTTATAATTATCTTTGCTTTATTGTATTCGTTTTGTATTGTATTTTGCTTTTAGAGTTTTTTTTTTTGACATTTGACACAAACATCTTTTTTACATTTTTCAGTATATATACTGAAAAAAAAAATTCAGTTTAGAGGTTTTTTTTTTACATTTGACACAAACATCTTTTTTATATTTTTCAGTATATATACTGAAAAAAATTATTCAGAGATGATTCCTTGGATTTAATAATTTTTTTTTACGTTAAGTGGTTGTAAACTATTTTTTTGTGTTAAATTTTAACACAAAAATTAAGTTGAACATTATTAAACTTAATTTGTTGCTGTGCATTCCTTTTTAAACACTTTGTAAGTACAAATATATTTAAATAGCACCCTTTTATTTTTTCACAAATTCCGTGACTTCAATTTAAATTTCAGTTTTGTTTTTATTCTTCGATGTTAAAATAATCAAATCAATTAACAATCAAAAGATGCACATTCATTCACACACACACACACACACACACACACACACACACTATGGCCAATTTTGTTTGCTCAATTCACCTGCACTGCAGGTCTTTGAACTGTGGGGGAAGCTGGAGCACAGGGAGGAAACCATCACGAACACAGGGAGAGCATGCAAACTCAACACAGAAATGCCAGCTGGTCCAACTAGGACTCAAGGGCCAATGCTAACCACTGAGCCAATGTGCCACCATGTGCCTTCACAAAAGACAGTTTTAACAACAACCGGCTCAGTGGTTTTGATTAATTGTTTGTTGGTTTTGTCATTTGTCATGATTTTTATCATGAAATATTCTCTAAATAATTTGAGCGTGTGTGGTTTGATGAGATGTCACTGTAGGCGGAGCAACCTAAATGCAAAAAACACCCAAACAAAATCATTCAAGACCCTGTCACATCCGCAGTTGCTCAGCGCAAGAACTCAGTACCTGGAAGAGATGTGATTTATTCCATCACATCTACTTTGCTAATTATTAGAGCGTGCTCTGTTAAATTGAAAACCAGGAGTAGAATCTAAAGTGGAGGCTTCTCCGGACTAAAGCGCCAGGGCTATGTTAGGAAACACTTGCCAAACTATTTCAAAATATCAGAACAAAAAAAGACCATTTTAGACACAACACATCGGTACGCGGAAAAGCATCCGACTTTTCAAGGAAATGCATCTGACTGAATCTCCAGTATCAACATGTATTACTTTAAGTGCAGAGGAACCTGACATGTTAAAGGCAACGAAAATGACCAATCAAACCCACTCAGACACAAGCTGGCAACATGAGCACACGCTTAAAAGCCTGTAATCTGCCAAACCACAGTGGGAAAAAGGGAAGTGCAGTGCCATTTATTCTTTGGCAAAGTATTATGAATAACTTGTTGTTGCTAAAATCCAGGCCCCTCTGAAAAAAAGGGGGGAAATTACTCTTGAGAGAAAAGATGATTGTACAACATTAAACATTACTATTCTGTAATCCTCCAAACAAATGCAACTTCTTCTAAAAGCTTTTGATCAACACAGGTGACTTGTGGGAAAGACACAAGCTGATGCTAGTCATAGGAGAAATGCGCTATTCAATAAGTGTACAATAGCAGCATGCAAACTTTGAGGGTTAGAGTTCCCTGTTTGGTTCAGGCTCTCAAAGGTATGTTTTCATTTCAACAATAAAGTATGTTTCAACAGCATTTTAGGCGTTTAAGGAAACAAAAAAGCAAGTGTGTTTAGTCAGAGTGCTTTACAGACACAAGCAAAGCCACTATGACTTTACTATAGTAACTAATATTATTTTCTGTCATTATTTTTGGTTGTCAGAAATCTTGGATTCTGAAATGTTAAAAATGCCCATTTTCTGCTAACATTTTATTGTTTCATTAAAGAGCATAAGATCATTTTACATCTCTCCTTGAGTTTCCACCATTTTTCAATTTCTTCAGAAGTTCTCTATCCGTTGAGTGTGCAAGCACTACAAAAAAATCCAGTATCAAATGGTACCAAAGTCGGTACGTTTGACAACACTAGTCATTACAATTTACTTAAATCTAATAACTACATGAGTGTGCCGTGGAAGTGAACTTTAAAAGGTAATTTCACAATGAGAGTAAATGAATAGTGCCAACACACACTATGATTATGCTCTCAAATTAAAATTGTAGAACATTTTAGAACAATTGACACTGGATTCAATCAAGTTCAACAAAAAAAAAGTCAGGATTAAAATTTGAAAGAATAATCAGACCACTGCCGGCGGCTAACTCTCAGCAACTCTCACATGGTCGCCCACTGAAGCAAAGCAGGGCTGTGCCTGGTCAGTACCTGGATGGGAGACCACATGGGAAAGCTAGGTTGCTGCTGGAAGTGGTTTTAGTGAGGCCAGCAGGGGGCGCCCCACCTGCGATCTATGTGGGTCCTAACGCCCCAGAATAGTGATGGAGACTCTATACTAGAGCTGCACGATTCTGGCTAAAATGAGAATCGCGATTTTTTTGCTTAACATAAAGATCACGATTTTCTCACGATTCTGTAGATGTAAAATAAAGGTATGGTAAAAACAAACATATGGCACAACCTCGATAATAATATTATGTTTAGGTCTACTGGCTACTATAAATAATTCTATTCTACTTATAATATTTCTGATGTTGAATTATTATGTTTAAGATATATGCTACCAATCTGTCATATAAGACAAATTTATTCACTGGTAAAATCAGACATTTGCCATTATCAGATTATATTCAACAATATCTAGGCTAGAGTTCTTATACTAACATTGTAAACATTTATTTTCATGCACAACTGTGAAAGAAAAAACATATCAAATGCTTGTAATCATAACTCTAAAATGCGATATGATCATTTAAATGAAGTGCACACTTTCGGTTTCATTCTGACTGCTAAGTGCTTGTTCATACTTCGTGCGCGGCTCCCAACCGATCACTATGTGCCACAAACAGAATATTATTTACAACTGTATTACCCGTTACTCGCAACATAAGCAGGTTCTGTTCACTAAAGTAGACGCGCGCGCGTCTATCATTAAGTAAAACGCGCGCCCTCTCTGTGATAACAGCTCACAGTCAGCAGCACACGTCACGTGTAATTTCCCGATCGTGAAAACATCATTATATGAAGACAAAAATGACATTTTTAGGTGAATTATACCTTATAAATACAGTATGTGACTCATTCAACATCATTTGTAGGTGTCAATGTCACTGAGCAACGTGTGTGAAACAGTGAAAAGACTCGTGCAGCCGCCTTTTCTTCTCTCCTGAACTTGAAAATATGATTGTCAGAATCGTAGAAATGCTGAATTAAGATCGTCTAGGGGGTCGAATCGAGATCGCGATCTTTTAACGATTAATTGTGCAGCTCTACTCTATACTGCTCAGTGAGCGCCGTCTTCTGGATGAGACGTTAAACTGAGGTCCCGACTCTCTGTGGTTGTTAAAAATCCCAGGATGTCCTTCAAAATGAGTAGGGGTTTAACCCCGGCATCCTGGCCAAATCTGCCCACTGGCCTCTGTCCATCATGGCCTCCTAACTCTCCCCATCATAATTGGCTTTATCCCTCTGTCTCCTCTCCACCAATCAGCTGGTGTGTGGTGTGCGGTCTGGCGCAAAATGGCTGCCGTCGCGTCATCCAGGTGGATGCTGTGCACTGGTGGTGGATGAGGAGATTCAGAGAAAAGCGCTATATAAAATGTAAGCAATTATAATTATTATTATTATTATTATTATTACTATTATAATGACACCGAAGCATAATAACATTAAAATCATTAATGTATTTTCAATTCCAGCTTATGATTAATTAACATAAGCCCCTTTCACACATACAGACCTTTCCGGAAAATTGCCGGCAATTTTCCGGAAAGGTTGTATGTGTGAACAGGTCCTTTTTGAAAATACCGGTAAATTCGTTCTGGCTATTTTCCGGAAAGAGAAGTTGTAACATTACAGGCAATTTGCCGGAATGCTGCGCTGTGTGAATGCAGATGGAAGATTACCGTAATAAGCGCGTGCACGTCTAGAACGTGCTGACGTGAGACGTCTGCTTAAGCCAATCACAACAGTCAGACGCATTTACGTCCGCGCGGTTTGTGAGAATAAAAGCCTTTGAATATTTTTCCAGACACATTTAGCTGCTAGAAGATAGTCAGGTCACGTTTATATGTTCTTCTTAATGCCAACTGTGTAAATAATCATCGATGAGATGCTTATGATAAGCCGTTGTTTGTTTACGTTCGTGTGCCTGTGAAACAGCCTGTGAGCGCCTGCACACGCACATTATGAACATCTCGACATGCGAAAGTGATCCTGCGAAAGTTGTTCACAATATTGATCATCCACAGAGTTTGTAATTTAGTCAAATGTTTACCAATACAAGCGCAGCCATTTAAAGCTCATTTGTGGTGAATGATGTCAGAATTTACCGGTGTTTTGGAATGGATGTGTGAATGCTCTTTTCCGGAAAATTTCCGTAACGTCCTTGCCTGTGTGAACAGCGCTTTTTTGAATATACCGGTAAAGTCATTCCGGAAAATTTCCGGATATTTACCGGTATCACTGTAAGAAAGGGGCTATATTCACAGCCAATCAGAATTAGACAAACAGAGTGAAACACTTTTAATAAACAAATGCGGATCATTGGCGTAGGTGCTAATATAGACATCATCATTGGTGTAAACAGCCCTTAACTTGCTGTTGATGGAAAACCAGAAAGCAGACAGACAAACAAAAAGGTGCCACTACAAAAAAATCCAAATGCGCAACATTAAGCATCACCATCCTGCAATTCTCCAGGCTAACGTCAGACAAATGCTACTTCTTTATTTAGCTTTTGATAAACACAAGTGCTCCGGCCAAGTGCTTTCACTGACAGCCCTGCAGGTGATTGTGGGTAATAGATGATTTCTGAGTGTAAAACACAGGGACATTCGGAAGGTGAATGAAATCATTCAGCTCCGTGCAGAGAGGACATTCATCATGCGTTTCAGCCGCCCAGATAAGAGAGAGTCGCTCTATTCTAAACGCTCGCAGGACGGCAGATAAGCCTGAGCGCTGTAGGCAGGAGCAGGACCTGATTTCACGCCGGCGACATTGTGTGTGTGAGCGCAGATGGTGTATATTCATGAAGATGCTGCCTCTCACTGTTGGGGTTGTCCTTTTCATCACACCACACCGCACCCACCCTTGGCTCTGTTGCCCCCACATGGAGAACGATCCCGGCTAATCTGGCTCGTTTGTTTAAAGCCATTTAATGAGGATAATCCCCCAGAGATGTCTCCTCCCTTTCACTGTAGAGCTCGGCATTGAAATACAGGAGAGCCCAATAAAGACGCAATTTAGAAGCACAACAAGGCGGTACAATGTAAGGGAGACGCGCAACTTCCGAGCCCTGGCTGAAAGGAGCCAGTGTGCAGAGACGAACAGTGGGATTTACACAGTTAAAGACACATAAAGAGCTTGTCTCCGGACCTGTTGTACTCTGCACTTGAGCACACAAGTAATGCGAGTGAAGAATGTGGGGGAAACACTGCCAACTGAGTCAGTCTTGTGCGGTTAAACAAACACAATGTGTACCTGTTTGCCTAAGAACGCTGACGTGTAGACAGATATAGTGGATTTAAAGCACAACACTGCGGGCAAAGAAGAGCAGAGGCACTCTTAAACAGAGACAAGCCATTAGAATGAATACATTACATCCATTAAGACAAATCAAGGTCATGGTAAGCAGGGTGTATAGCATAAATAATTAAAAGGAAGTAAGACTTAAGGCTGCCATTTGACATGATATTTGAGTTAATGAATATTTGCCGAAACAAAGCCACACTTTGACTAGCCTACTGTTTTAGAAGTGATGTAAGGTGGACGTACCTGATGTAACTTCTCAAACAGCTGTCAATTTATCAACATTTATAAGATGATTTGACACATCAGATGCTGTTTAGAAACTGGATATACTATTAAAACCACTGAGAAACAAAAGCAGAGTTCATTTTAGCAAGACTGAAACTGTCAACAGCAACAAATGGACAGTCACTCACCTGTTGAGATAGTGGCAAGTCACCTAGCTAAGAAACAAACTACTAGTCATTAAATGAGTACATTCAATTAATAGCAGGTTGAGGATCAGTTTTGGTTCTCTTAAACCCGAACAAAAGGTGTCTTGACGATAACTCGAAGTACTTTAGTACAAAAGTAAGCTAGTCAGGCTGCTAAATAGACCTTTGGTAAGTCACTTTCACTTACTGTAACTCCAGCTACTTCGAGCACTTTCCGTTATCAATAACGGACAGTATATTGACGGAGGAAGCAGACAGCTATCGTTGCTAAGCAAATTAAACGTAGACTTCCAAACAAACGCGAAACGTCAACACAGTTGACGGTTAACGATAGTGGCGCCACAAGAAATTGGCGCGAGACGAACCACAACCTCAGAAAATAGTAGCTGGTCCACCTGAAAGTCACATGCTGGGTAAGTGGATGACATGCTACAGGGATACTGAATACAACTGGAGGAAATAAACAATAAACAACCCACGCTTGTTTTAATAAAGCAGTGTTACATCCACATGCAACATGCGTCTCAGTCCGGGATGCGCGTCCCATCTGAAACCACAACCGTGAACTGCTGTGTACGGTCTTTTAGAGGTTACAACGCAAAACACACTGCACGTCAAACGCAAAACACACACCGACTCACCTAGGCAGTCGGGTAGTTGCGGTGTCCAGGGCACAGATTTCCCTCAGAATGAGCGGAATAGACTCCCGGTGCACGGAAAGTTCACATGTCACTCACGCGCGGACAGACGGAGATCTGCGGTTCCAGAATCCCCGTTACCGAATAACACGCTGTAGGTTTGAACGCTCCACGCCCAGGTATTTGATCACATGATCCGTCCAGGTGTAAACGGAACACACACATACATATACACACACCTGGAGGTCTGGTCGCGCTCGCCGCCTCCTACCCGGTGACTCGCGAACGGAGGAACGGGGGAGCTGTGAGTGAGTGTGTGTGTGTGTATGTGTGAGAGTGTGTGTGTGTGTGTGTGTCTCCTCCCCTTCTCCACGCTGAGAGCTTTAAACCACAGAACAAGCGAAGACCTGATGGAAGCGAGAGCTGGAGCTTCAAGTGCTTTTAATCTACTGTAGATTAGTGAAAATGGCAGCTCTTCCAAATCTATGATTACTTTTAAAGCTCTGGTCTGGCACTTATAAAAAGTACCGTGGTATTAGGTTGTTTTTGACATACCTCGTATTTTCTTCGTGTGTAGCCTGCAAGTGTAGTATTACTTATACTAAACATATTGGAGTACTATATTACCAAAGTATTTGAATATTGCAATCTTATGACACTGTGGTAAATATGTGGTATGAAGAGATATGATTATAAAATATTAGCTATATAAAACTTATGAAGAGTAGAAAAGTGCTATAATTATGAAATTTCCTATAGTGTAAATGGAGGTTTTGCTTATTTTTATAGCCTCCGTTCTGAATACCTGATCTGTCTGGAGGTTTTCATTTATTTATTTATTTATTTATTTATTTATTTATTTATTTATTTATTTTCACAACTAAAAATACAATATGGTGCATAATATATAATATAATCAAAAAATGTTAAAACTGTGTTTTGTTATTCATGTGTTTGTTTGTTTAACTTATTTATGCTTTTTTATCTTTCCATCAACACCCTTTGAAATTGAAAACCTTTTAAAAAGTCACTTTTATTGGCATTTTTAATCGTTTAAGTGATATAAGTTTGGGTTTATGTTGTAAATTACAATACAAAAACTTGGTAATAAACTGCTAGTGCTTTTTCTGTCATTTTTCAGACTTAATACCCTCTCTATATATATTATCAATTGAATAATACAATCTTTAAAACTGCTAAAATGGCATTAAACGTTACTTCATAAACAGCACCGTTAAGTTCTTTAAAAACAAAAGTCGACAGAGAAATCAAGGTCCTATAATGCAACTCGCACCAGTAAATATACATAAAAACAGTAAATAATAAAATATAAAAGCTATTAATGAATAATCTTTCAGAGTGTAGATCCAAAAAGATTAGAATACCACTATTTCTATTCTTAATAACAATACAAACTTATCATAACCACGTTTCATATCAAAATACTTTGATTTTACCATCTGACATGCCCTCAAATATTGTCTTTAGTACTTTATTTAGGTTTATTGCTGCCATTTCTCTCTGATCTCCACATTTCCGCAGCACTGTAAGCAGAACTCAAACAACTTTTGATATTAAAAACTTTTAAAAAGTCACTTTTATTGACATTTTTAATAGTTTAAGTCATAGAGGTCTGGGTTTATGTTGTAAATTAAAGGACAATAACCTGGAAATAAACTGAAAGTACTTTTTCTGTCATTTTTATGACTTAATTCTAACTATATATATATTATTAATTATATAACATAATGTTTAAAACTATTAAAATGTCAATAAAAGTTACTTTATTAAACTGCAGAGTTGAATTTTTCAATATCAAAAGTCGATACAGAAATCAAGGTCCCATAAGGCAACTCACACCTGTAAATAAACATAAAAAACAGTAAATAATAAAAAACAGAAGCTGTTAATTTAAAAATATTTTACAGTATGGATCCAAAAAGATTAAGATACCACTTTTTCTATTCTTATTACGAATACAAACTTATCATTACCATGTTTTATATCGAAATACTTTAATATTATGCCCTCAAATACTGTCTCTACTACTTTAATTAGGTTTATTGCTGCCTTTTCTGATCTGACATTACTAAAATGTCAATAAAAGTTATTTTGTTGATATTACCATCTGACATGCCCCACAAAAAATTTATTAGGTTTATTGCTGCCTTTTCTATCTGATTTCCACATTTCCGCAGCACTGAAAGCAGAACTCAAACAATTTGTGATACCGAAAACCTTTATAAAGTCATATTTATTGACATTTTTAACAGTTTAAGTGATATAAGTCTGGGTTTATGTTGTAAATTAGAACACCAAAACCCTGCAATGAACTGAAAAGTGCTTTTTCTGTCAT